>NW_015542555.1:1555629-1566718 GCF_001515605.1 Sinocyclocheilus anshuiensis
GCTGAATATATATACGAAGCGCTGTTTAAACCCCGCCCACCCCCACCACAGCCAATCACAAGAGGCGTATCAAAGCCTACAGCGAACGCTGACAGCAACAGAAAGCCTGCCATGTTCACTTAGTAGTGAATACTGTAGACGCCACGAGCGTCCCCTTCAGGTGCGTTATGTTTATGAAGATGCTCGAGTCAAGTTGATTCAATTCAGATAACGAGAAAAAAGATTGTGCATTACAAATATGATTACACATGTACAGTACATACACGTACTGTGTAGTACAGGCCTATATACTGCACAAATACAGTAACATCATATCACAGATTATCAGATAATCATATTTACACCCCCCCCCAAAAAAAAAACCATAAAAAAATTTCCCCCAATATCTGTGTAGTACAGGCCTATATACTGCACAAATACAGTAACATCATATCACAGATTATCAGATAATCATATTTACACCCCCCCCCAAAAAAAAACCATAAAACAATTTCCCCCTATATTTTTCATCTGATATTCCAGTTGACCAGTTAACATGTAATGATCATGATTATAGGTCTACATTATCTATCTATCTATCTATCTATCTATCTATCTATCTATCTAAAAAAAACATTGTGCACACACAGCAATAAATAAATAAATAAAATTAAATATGCAGCTTTAATATAAATTAGTATAAAAAATGAATAAAAATGTATGAAAATACAATTAAAGGGGTTGCTAAAAAGAACATTATTTTGTGTATTTGGTGTAATTAAATGTGTTTATGCGGTTTAAGGTTCAAAAACATTATTTTCCACATACTGTACATTATTGTTTCTCCTCTATGCCCCGCCTTTCTGAAACGTGTCGATTTTTACAACTCCACTTCGTCCACGATGAAAGCAAATACGGTGATCCACAGTGTGAAGTTGTAGTATTTCCTCAGCAACCAGCACGGATCAGCTCCAGGCATGACAAAGCAGATATCGTCCTCTTTTGGAAGGCCAAACAAAGTAGTTTCGCTTTCACAACGAATCACACAGTGCCTTCACGACATGGCGGCAGCAACAATACTACAGCGAGAATAAAAGTTACGCCTTCTTTCTTTGCGTGAACATTTGGGCGGCGTTATGCAAATCTTCCCACATAGTGATGTAGATATGTGGGGGCGTGTTAGAACGAGCCATTTTAGGTAGGTGTGGCTGACTCTTAACTTTTATAAAGAATATCTCTTTGGATTTGAGACTTTAGTCTTTGCAACTTTACAGATCTTCTTTATGCACCAAGAGCTTGTAACACTCCAAAGAGAAAGGAAAAATTGAAATCGCATCATATGACCCCTTTAAACAAATTAAATATTCATTTAAAAGAAATAAAAATACAAGTAATACAAATAAAATGAAACAAAATGAAATATGTGTTTTCAATAAAAATTATAAAAATGAATATATATCATAAAATAAATAAACCTTGCAAGAAACTTTACTTGACGTTTGATTGCTTGTCCTTCTGAGACACTATTTTATAATCAAATGTACACTTGAGTAGGTCCTAGCAAATATCTCTTAAGTAAGAATGCGGCCTAACGCCAGAGCCGTCGGTCTCGTCCAAAGCCAGAAGACGGATGGAGTGAGTGCCAATGTGTTACTGACTTGAGATAACACTTCACATGTATTATGCATGTTTGCCTACAACCCTCCCTTGAGGAGCGTGTTGACACTGTGAGTGAGACATCAGCCAAAAAGCTTTTGATAATGAAAATTTAAGTTGCTGGAAGAAAACAGAGAGTGGAAAAAAATAGCTATTGAGCTATCGATGCATTTTCCAGTCATGTCAGACCAGCAGCAGTCCACAGGGACTGACTAGATTGTGTTGTCCTCAGAATGACCTTGCAGTGGAGTCGTGCGAGACAGCCCCGGGACAGACACCCAGCGCTCCAACACCTGTCCCCAAACTCCACTCAGTGTTCCCTGAATACATCACATCAGGAAAGCAGTGTGCTTGAGGCTGCTTGGAGAAAACAAGAAGCGTGAAATGCCAAGACGGATCTTTTCTGCTCACTGTAGCCTGCCCACACATTGTCAGTTTGAAACTTTTTCTCCACAAGCATTCACAGCCAGACATGACAACAGTCTGACTAAAGTTGACTGCACAAACAGCAGAGAGTGTCCATGCAGCAACTGTTTCTGCAGGTGTGCTTAAAATTGTTTACAGGTGATATAAAATACATTCATATAAAACTAAAAAATGTGGTGTTGATGCTCCTGGCTCTTAAAGGTATAGTCATCTGTCATCATTTACTCACCCTCATGTTGTTCCAAACCTGTATGAGTTTCTTTCTTCTCTTGAACACAAAAGAAGATACTTTGAAGAATATTGGTGACCAAACAGTTGACGGCAGCCATTGACTGCCATAGTATCTTCAACATGTCTTCCACTGAACATTTGTTTTGATCTATTTTTAGAGTTTACACCGAAAAGTTCACAGCACATTTTATTAATTTCTGTGATATACTAATTTTTTCCCTTGACTTAGTTAAATTACGGCCAGTGTTCCCTCATTTTAGGTTCAACTGTAGATATGTTGTACTAATTTGTTCCCTTGATTTCATTAAATTGCGGTCACGTTTTAATAATTAAGTTTAGTTTCTTTAAATCATGGCCACAACTGAACTAAAATGAGGGAATAAGTCATGCGACCAAATTATGGTCCCATCACGATATCTTGCTTTTTCACCGCATGTCATGGACGGAAATTATATTCTCTTTTTCCTAGAAAAAACCTAAAATATATTTTTAAAATTTCAGAAGAAAATGTGAGTGATGATTGTCCATACAAAACTTGCAGTCATGATGTTGAGGAGTTGCGGGTGGTTGTCAGGGACCAGGGTAATGCTATGCAGTTACAAAGATATGCTAAATGGTTGTAAGCATGTTGCTATGTGGTTGCTAGGGTGTTCCAAGTGATCACTTATTGGCTCAAGTGTGAAGAGCTCACAGTCAAGTCCCTGTGATATTCTAGTCTCTAGATATACAGTAGCTCAGATCATTCCTTCAAATGCGGTTTGTACTCATTTATTTATTTCAACTTGCGGCAAACATAAATGAAAATCAACGCATTAATAAGAACTTTGAGTTTTTATTTGCTTTATGAATGCTGATATTCATCCGTCTGTGACAATTCATGGATGTAGAGCTGAACTTCTCACTCTCTCTGTGGGACTGGGCAGAAATACATAAAGGGTATTTCAAAGATCTCATAGAGAAGCATGTACAAATCAAGTCAAGAATCAAACCATGCACATATGATAAACAGAAATAATTATATGTTTTCTTACATTAGTCAGATCAGCAACCTGCCACAGTTCTGCTTGTATCAGATTGAATGAACAGCTTTTAATGCATTATGCCGACACAGCATTATACAATCTGTTGTAGCGCATGGTTGAAAAGATGACACACAATACAATAAATCAGTAGCTTGTTAAATTGTACATACTTTGCATATTTTATAGCAGATTAGATTTTCATACAAACTGTTCATCAAATGTGCTCTGAAAGTCACAGAATGTCCAATCCTCAATGATTATGCTGCTTGCACAATGCGATTAACCCATGCAGCACACGTTCCTGGATCAACATCCTGTGTTCAATCAGTTATTTCGCTTTGATTTCAGGTTAGGGTTGGAATTGTATGATTGGAGTCGGTAAAATGTTTCAATGTTTTTGAAAGAAGTGTCTTATGACCTTAGGCTGCATTTATTTACGCAAAAATACAGTAAAAACAGTAATATTATGAAATATTATTGCAATTTAAAATAACTGTTTTTATGTGAATATATTTTAAAATGCAGTTAATTCCTGTGATGTAAAGCTGAATTTTCAGCATCATTACTCCAGTCTTCAGTGTTGAAATCATTCTAATATGCTGATTTGATGCTCAAGATATGTGATGAATAGTAAGCTCAAAACAACATTTCAATCACAACAACACTTGGAATAGTTTTAGCATGTTAATTTTGCTTGGTGGAATAATAAATAGGAGTTAAAACTCCCACCTGGGTGACATAACAGACCATGCAAAATACCCAAAAGTATTTAAAATATTGCAAAGTGACGTTGCAACCTTGCAAACAATAATAAAATCAGAGAAGGACTTCAGCTGTAAGCGACACGAGCATACGCAAAACAATATGATGTTTGTTATTATTAAAATTTTATATAGCCTAGCCCACGTTTTTATAAACTTTTTTTTTTTTTTATTTACCGCTTAGGCAATAACGTTGACAATAACGTATATCTTCAACATATGTTGTCTATGACCAAAAAAGAAAATTACTGCCGTTTGGCAAAAAAAATCATTTTACGTACGTATTCCTAACTTTTTAAGCTTTAAGTTACATTTGACAAATGACAAGGGATCAACTTATAATCATGTTTATTTGAATTATCCCGTGAACTTATTCTCTCAAATGGCCTGGGTATGCGGAGCATTAGCAGCTTATATGGACGGAACGCCACTGATAAATCCATTAGTAGATCTAGACAGGTGGAGCTGGGGGAGGTGGAGGGTTTCAGAGGAAATCTGATAGAGTGCTGCAGGACCAGCTAACAGTGAACACTGAACTAGACTATTTAAATGTTGAGCAAGCGATCTCACTGGCTGCAGAATCCGAAGAGGCCAATCAGCTTGCCATGTAATAAACTGTGTAATTTGATTGCTAGCAGGTTGTATGTACACAATCTTTCAGTTTCGTGACTAAAATTGATATTTATTAGAAACAGAATTGTTTAACTGTATTAAGAATTGTTAAACAGAACAGTATAAAAGTCTTTACTGTCACTTTTGATAACTTTAATGGGTCCTTGCTCTGAAAGAAGCATTAGTTTCTGTAACAAATCGTATTTCTGAAAAAATAAAATAAAATAATAATAAATCTTACTGATATCAAACTTCTAAATGGTTTCAGAATCCCCAATGGTTTAGATGTTGAAGATTTTTGAAGAGCCAAGTCTACAAATCAACACCAAGAAGAAAGTTACAGAAGCTTCTTGTGATGAGAACCCTGCAGGTACAGTAATAATCCCAGAGAAGATGAACAAAATATCTGAACAGGAATATATCTGAGGAAAGACTCGTCATACTCTGTAACATTGAGTTTGTCTCTGTGAATCTCTGATGCATCTTCTTTGAGGTGGGGTGTGACAGTAAGTGATTTCTGTAAAAGCCTCAGGGGCTGTGTGAGATATTGCGACTCAATGTGCTCAGACAGAGGTGCAATCTGACTATAAACATTTAGAGTTATTTTGACAAGGATGGGGTTCATCTTGACACAGCATCATATTTATCTGAAAGAAACACACTTCCTATATGTAGAGTGGCTTTGCTTATAAAAATTAGGCCACTGTTACACCCCACATCAGTGTGAAGCTCTCAGGAATTGTGACGGCTTATTGCCCCTCTTGCTCCACACTTCCAGCTGATGAAAAACTCAGTCCTCTGTGTGAATGTAATTTTAATGACAAAAAAACAGGGGTAGAGGAGAGTGGGGTGAGAGCCACCTTTTAGTTTAAGGAGAATGAGACTGTGGTAAAACTAATCCATAAATCTTTTTTTTTATTTTTTATAATTTGTATCTAACACCATTTTATAAACTACCAATGCACTAATGTGGATGGCATATATTTTTAGGCCTGGATAAGTATACATTTATTTTACCTTATTGCCACTCTGGCTCCACACTTCCAGCTGATGAAAAACTCAGTCCTCTGTGTGAATGTAATTTTAATGACAAAAAACAGGGGTAGAGGAGAGTGGGGTGAGAGCCACCTTTTAGTTTAAGGAGAATGAGACTGTGGTAAAACTAATCCATAAATCTTTTTTTTTATTTTTTATAATTTGTATCTAACACCATTTTATAAACTACCAATGCACTAATGTGGATGGCATATATTTTTAGGCCTGGATAAGTATACATTTATTTTACCACAAACTTACCATGCAAAATATGCACCTCTGAATCATAGGCAACTGTATGAAGGCCAGTGTTGGGGAGTAACTATTTACAAAATAAATCCATTACAGTTACTGAGAAAAAATGTGTAATTAAATTACAGTTACTTATAAAAATGGTAATGATTACAAAGGGTTACATTTGAATATTTTCTGCAAAAAATCTAGGATATGTTGAATAATATTAATCTATTGCTTTGACTGTTTTTGATGTGCATCCATCAAAATGCCTCCTGCCATTTAAAGGCCGTTTAAGAAAAGCCATGCTATTCTGATGCTTTTGATTGGTTCTCTTGTTTGAATTTGCAGCACACCATGTCTGCCAGTTACCACTGAAAGCTTTCATACAGCCTGTATGAAATCTGCCACCATGACAAGTGAAAAAAATGCATTCCATTACTGGAAATTTAATATAATTAAATCGGAAACAATCAAAAATCAGAAAAATCTCTAAGTAAAAAGAGGTGCGAAAGTGGCTGTGCTTTAAAATTAAATTAATATAATCTTAATTTAAGTGATGAAGTATAATTGGTGTTGACTACTACTATAAGGTTAACGCTGCCAAATATTTGAACATGATTAACAGTTGAAAACATTCGTTAGAAATTTCGAAAAGTAATCAGAAAGTAAACAAATGTAATCAGTTAAAGTAATTGAAATAGTTACACTACTTATTACATTTTGAATGGGGTAACATGTAATCTGTAACCGGTAAACTATTACATTTCCAAAGTAACCTTCCCAACACTGATGAAGGCCACTTTGCAAATATTTGGTCACATGACAAAAAATTTACACAATTTGCTAAATTATTGGGCTGACACATCTTACTCCACTCTCTCTAAGCCATTTCCTTTTTTTTCTCATTAAAATCACACATAAAATATCCAGAATACCGGACAGATAAAATTGAGATAGGCTTTGTTTGAAACAAAAAAGCAATCTGACCAATCTGAGTGTGTTAGCTAATCATAAAGCTTGAAGATAAAACAAAACTATCTGTTGAACAGTACCAAACAGGAAACAGTCATTATTTCTGATGCAGTTTAAGTTTTGTAAAAACATTGTGAACATTTTTTGTCCCTCAACTCTCCTCTAAGCTTTTGTGTCAATTAACCATGTTTAGCATTACGTTTACTTGAACTTCTATTGCTTTATCTTGATATTATGATGATAAAGACTTCATAAGTTTAAATCTGACCACATAGGACTTTCAATGACCTCATTTTATGTGGCATCACTGCCTCACATAATACCAGAAGGTGCGAGGCATCTGATTTCCAGAAGAGACAGGTCATAGTTATGCCATAAGAATGCAGTCATCCCTACAGGACAAACACAACACCATCCTTCTTAAGAGATCACAGTCTGCTGTCTCAACTCCTTCACCGAGCATCGTTCTCCAGACAATCCTTAAAATATGGACCTGACTGCAAGAAGACAAACATCCAGACCGGACAGGAATGATGAGAAGACAGCAAAAAGGTCAGATGAATCTAAATTGGAGTTAGTAAACAACACGCAGCCTGAGAAGTTTGTCTTGCACACATTCAGGAAGGACACACACAGCCAGACTTCGATATCAGATAGTCAGAATCAGCACTTACGAACAAATATGGCATCCTGTTTGCCTCTGCGCCGCTCTTGGTGTGTCTGTTTACCTGAACGCAATGAGGACACTCCAGTCTCAACGGACTCCTGCTCAGCCACCAACTTTGTGTCTGCTGTTGGCAGCCATGTGAACTCTGAATCCCCCAGTGATTTATCAACTTCCATAGATACAGGATTGATGGACGGCTCTCATGCTGAGCCGTACACCCCAGGACAGGAAATGGTGCTCATGTCCCCTCTCTTCTGCAGTAATGTGGACAGTGGAGGAGAGATGGATTTGGCCCTGTGGGAGATCAATGTTGTGCTAAGAGTGGAACTCTGGGATACGGGAAGTCAGCACGGGGCCAGACGCTACATGGCAAAGTGGCAGCTGTCAGATGGAAATATCCTGCTGGCAGAGGACTTCTGGCTGCCTGGAGTGACTGACTGAGAGGAAAAACAAACACGGCAAGAGTTCTATTGGAATTATAAATGTATACATTAATATGTGTTTTTTTATATAGTAATAGCATCTGTATTATTATTGTTCATAATGATTTGAACAAACCCTTAACTCTAAACATTAAAGTGCAATTTGTAACTGTTTGTGATACAAACACAAATGATACCTCAAATCATGCTACTTGTTAAGAATAAGTGTACTTATACTTTTCTAAATAATCAAAATAGCAATGTTCCCCCAGCTGTCAATAAAGCAGGCACCAACTGCATAGAAAAACTCATTCAGAATATGTCAGCAAACGCATAGCACTGCATCAGAACACACTATAAACTTCCTAGCAATGGACAAAAACCACTCAGAATACAGTGTGTTAGCAACCACAATAACCCAGAAAATATTAGCAACTGATAAAAATCACTCATGCTTTGTTCGAAATTGCCCCGTATACCCTCATTCACTATTCCCTACATTAGTCCACTAATATAGTCCAGTTGAAGGAGTGAATGAAAACGAGTGAGTGGATTCGGATACTGAGTGCGCTGGAAGAACTGGCGCTAGGGCTACACGATTATGACAAAAATCATAATTATTGATTATTCCCTTGAAATTGTAATTGCGATTATTAATTACGATTATCACAATTTACATTGAATGATGTTTATACCATTGTTTGATGCAACTGCATGCCGTATTTTTATATGAAAATAAACAAGCTGAAAACACTAACTGAAAAACCTTTAGTGCTTTTCTATAGTATTAAGCCTCAAATGTCAAATATACATCGGATCGGTTTCTTCTTTAAATTATAAAAATGTATAAAATAAAAATATGAATGGTATTATGTTACACTAAAACTAAAACAATGGAAAAACCCTTAAGATAACATGTAGAAAGAAAAAAAACATATCTTAAGCGTGCAGAATAACATAAGTGGACTTTGAACGATTAATTGCCGCTTTGAACGATTACGTAATTGTGGCATCCATAACTGTAATTGTGATTAGAAATATGATTAATTGTGCAGCCCTAACTGGCGCTTTTGCATAGTTTGTTCTTGATGTTTAATAATCTTTTGAAATTCAATTAATTAAACTATTTAAATTTATTAACTTAAACTATTTAATAATCAATTCGATTTATGATATTACACTGTACCGACATTGGACCAGCGGTTTGGAAAATAACAAAATGCGGGAATTCATTCGGCACGACCCTCACAGTGCATTATGGGTATTCTCTAGCCATTGGTTGTATGCTCGTCATTGCGGTGCATTATGGGATTGAATGAGTGCACTCAATGACATCCACTATTTAATAATCGATTAAATTTATGATATTACACTGTACCAACATTGGACCAGTGGTTTGGAAAATAGCGAAACATGGGAATTCATTCGGCACGACCCTCACATTCCATTATGGGTATTCTCTAGTGTACATTGGTTGTACGCTCGTCATTGCGGTGCATTATGGGATTGAATGAGTACACTCAATAACGTCCACTATGGGGCCTGTCCAAACACCAACACTTGCGGTCTTGCACTTCACCACTTTGTCTACTTACATGATATATTTCCTGTATTTGGCCCAAGTAGGTGTGAAGACCACAAGTGTGTATAGAACTTTTCATAACTGATGGAACACACTTACAGTGTTGTAAAAATGCTTATCAAGCTTTATTTTGATGTTCAATACTTTGCATTTTAAAAAGTATAGTATAAGTAAGTTTAGTATTTCCTATAACAGATGACTATTTAATCATTTATTTAGTGGTACTTCTAATTAAGTGATAAAAAGTAGTTGTAAATGTTGAAAAAAATACACAAACTCGGCTAAAAGTCTCAATTTATTTATTCTGATTTTTTTCTAGAACATGATGCATGATGGGATACGCTTGGATTTAGTGTGGGTTAGTTCACCCAAAAATGAAAATTAGCCCATAAATTACTCACCCTCAAGTCATCCTAGGTGTATATGACTTTCTTCTTTCAGATGAATCCAGTCAGAGTTATATTAAAAATGGTCTTTGATCTTTCAAGCGGTTTCATGGCACTCAGTGGGTGTTGCATGCTTCAGTCCAAACAAGTTAAATAAAAAGCGCCCATCCATAAAAAAAAAGTGTCTCACACGGCTCCGGGGGGGGAACAAAGGCCTCCTGTAGCGAATCGATGCGTTTTTGTAAGAAAAATATCCATATTCAAAACGTAATAATCACTTTAATGTAGCTTGTACTCACTGTTGTACACGGAAGCAGTTCCGGGCGGATGACCTCTGAGGTCAGCGCTGAGCATGCGCTGCTCAGCGCTTAAATAGCGGATGATGGGCACAGAACGGTAACAAAACTCAGAGACGTTTACAGTCACACACAGGTGTATTGTGCAAATTGTACTTTATTGGGATGTTTAGACAGCTATAGAAGAATTCACACTCACTTTTTTCTTTTATATTTAACTTACAGATCTCAGTTCAAATGCTTCAGTTTGTTTTCTATTCTCTATTCTATTCTATTCTATTCTATTCTATTCTATTCTATTCTATTCTATTCTATTCTATTCTATTCTATCAGTTTAAATGCTTCAGTTTGTTTTGATATTATATTATGTTAGCCCTATATTATAAACCTAATAAATAATTGACCTTGTTTTTTAATGGAGTCTCTTATGCTCATCAAGGATGTATTTATTTGATCGAAAATACAGAAAAAAAAACAGTAATATCGTGAAACATTATTGCAATTTCTAATATTGGTTTCCTATTTTAATATACTTTAAAATATAATTTATTCCCGTTAAGCAAAGCTGAATTTTCAGCACCATTACTACAGTCTTCAGTGTCATATGATCCTTCAGAAATCATTCTAATATGCTGATTTATTATCAGTGTTGACACTGTTGTGCTGCTTAAATTTTTTTTTGGAAACTGATACATTTTTCTTTGATTCTTTGATTAATAAAAAGTTAAAAAGTACAGCATTTATTCAAAACAGAAATCTTTTCTAAAAATATAATTATTTACTATCACTTTTTATCCATTTAACA
>NW_015542555.1:1566838-1575544 GCF_001515605.1 Sinocyclocheilus anshuiensis
GTAGCGAATCGATGCGTTTTTGTAAGAAAAATATCCATATTCAAAACGTAATAATCACTTTAATGTAGCTTGTACTCACTGTTGTACACGGAAGCAGTTCCGGGCGGATGACCTCTGAGGTCAGCGCTGAGCATGCGCTGCTCAGCGCTTAAATAGCGGATGATGGGCACAGAACGGTAACAAAACTCAGAGACGTTTACAGTCACACACAGGTGTATTGTGCAAATTGTACTTTATTGGGATGTTTAGACAGCTATAGAAAAATTCACACTCACTTTTTTCTTTTATATTTAACTTACAGATCTCAGTTCAAATGCTTCAGTTTGTTTTGATATTATATTATGTTAGGCCTAAATTATAAACCTAATAAATAATTGACCTTGCTTTTTAATGGAGTCTCTTATGCTCATCAAGGATGTATTTATTTGATCGAAAATACAGAAAAAAAAACAGTAATATCGTGAAACATTATTGCAATTTCTAATATTGGTTTCCTATTTTAATATACTTTAAAATATAATTTATTCCCGTTAAGCAAAGCTGAATTTTCAGCACCATTACGCCAGTCTTCAGTGTCATATGATCCTTCAGAAATCATTCTAATATGCTGATTTATTATCAGTGTTGACACTGTTGTGCTGCTTAAATTTTTTTTTGGAAACTGATACATTTTTCTTTGATTCTTTGATTAATAAAAAGTTAAAAAGTACAGCATTTATTCAAAACAGAAATCTTTTCTAAAAATATAATTATTTACTATCACTTTTTATCCATTTAACATTCTTGCTGAATAAAAGTATTAATTTCTTTAAAAAATAAAATAAAATACTGACCACAAACTTTTGAATAGTAGTTTATATTGTAACACAACATTTCTATTTTGAATAAACACTTTTCTTTTTAACTTTTTATCAAAGAATCCTGAAAAAATATCACAGGTCAATATCCTAAAATGTGCATAATTTAGTCACGGGTCAAATTAAATACAAATAGCACATTTAAGTTAAAAGTTACACACTTTTTTCGTGTGCGTGCTGTACAGGTCTGGTATAAAGAATGTTTTTGCTCAGGTGGCCGAAATGTCTGCCCAATAGAGAAAAGTTTTGCTCAGCAAGAAATAAAATTAGAGGGAACACTGGCGCACGCATAAAAGCTGATATTCATACAGCACAGCTTAATATTTCTGGCAAACCAAACGGGTTTTTATTCCTCTGGAGAGGATTATCAACCACAATCATGGCTATTAGGAAAATTCAGCTCCAGTGTGTTTTATATGCTGCTCTTGGAGTGTAACGAGAGCTTATGAATCACCAGCCCTGACTCTGCCAGCGAGATCAAATCACTTACAGAATATGCATCAAAGGAGGAACGCTGGAGAGAGCAGGGAAAGGGAAGAGCTGACAAAGCAACCGTACAGTATGAAATCATTTCTGATCAACTCTATCAAAGGAAATGATGTAGCATAGTTTGAATAATTTGGTTTGGAGAGAATTTAGTAATATTCATATTGAAGTCTTTGAATCTTTTGATTGAAGACTTTGGTGTGTTGGCAGATCTGAGCACAGGTTGTGACATCTCATCTGAAACTCTAGAAGAGGCACATCTGAGATGACTTTTTCTCAAATGTCATAGTCTGAGACTTGGGAAATTTGCTTTCCATTTAATCTCATTGCTGTCTAGGAGAGCATAACCAAATATTCAGGATTAGGGGGACTAAATGTAATAGTTTAAGAAGCATTCATTAAAAAAATCCATATTGGTTGCCCACAATTATTGGGTGGATGTGACCTGGAGAAACAACTGAGGGTATATTACTTAGTGTTTTATTTAATTATTATATTATTGTGCATTTTTTTTAAATAACTGAAAATACACTACATTCAAGTTTGTGTGAGTAAGATGTGTTTTAAAAAATATATACTTTTATTCAGAAAGGACGCATTAAATTGATCAAAAGTGACAGTTAAGAAATTTACAGTATAATCTTACAAAAGTTGTATATTTTAAATAAATGCAGTTTTTTTTTTTAAACTTTCTATTAATCAAAAACTCCTGAAAAATGAGTCATTTGTATCATACGAAAATGTAAAGCAGCACAACTTTCATCAGCATTGATAATAAGAAATGCTTCATGAGCAGCAAATCAGCATCTTAGAATGATTTCTGAAGGATCATGTGACTGACAGCTGGAGTAATGATGCTGAAAATACAGCTTTGCATCACAGGAATAAATCACATTTTAAATATATTCAACTAGAAAAAAGTTATTTTAAATTGTAATAATATTTAACAATTTTACTGTATTTCTACAAAACATATGCAGCTTTGTTAAGCACAAGAGGCGTCTTTCAAAAACATAAAAAAGTTTACCAGTGTAAGAAGGGCTTTTGTATTTGTAATGATGCTGCACTGTTGTAGCAGACAGCTGCTGTGGTTTAGAGCCATCAACGCTTTAATATGGCTTAATCACCTTCTGATGTTACATCGACACTACAGAATAATAGAGCAGTGCATTTGTCCAGACAATAACCTACTTGCTTGTTAAGAAGGTTGCTTTGTTGCATGCTGTGAAATTAAATCATATGCACGAGTTGTACAATTTTCCATGCAAGTCATGACTTTTGTTTGACGGTAAGCCCAATAATGACCCTGACTTTAACACTCATCAAGCTGAGATATGAACCTTAACCTTGTACCGATTCATCTGTGTTTTGCTTATCTTGGCAGTCTACTAGATGGCTCAAACAGCTTCTAGTGATTACTCAATTAGCAGTTCTTATAGATTAGAGATAAACACTATGTGTCTCCACACTTCAGCATAAGAGTAGGTAGTAGCTAATTTTTATATACAAAATTGTGATTTTAACTTATGTGAAAAATTAAAATATCACATAAAATATTCGCGAATAAAGCATGGTTTCCATCCTATGTGTTCAAGAGAACAAAAATGTCAGTAGAATGCATTAGCGCTCACCCACTTTTTTAGCGGCATAGGTTCCAGAAGTATTTTCTCCATTAATCTTCCTATGAAAGTCTTCATTAAAGAGCCATGAGCCAAACCAACCAGCTACAAGGTTAAACACAATATTACACACATTACAAACTTGTATTTTAAGCAAAAAGTATTTGAAAATCGGACAACAAGACAAAGGTACAAGACAATGAGGGAAATATCTACAATCCCATGAAGCATTGCAAATGAAATAATGGAATTAAAAATTATTCTAAAGTTGTTGGATACATCCATAGAAAAAAATATGCAAATATGTATAGAAATATTTAAGTATTTTGAGTGCCTAGCAAGACCAACTCAATTATGTCATGGTGCTTCATGGGAGTGGGCAGAACTAAAGACCTTGTTTTATTTGCACTATTTATTGACCTTGCACTATTTGCGCACTGCAACTCTCTAATTGGTGGAACTCTGTACAGCATTATGGGTAATGTAGTTTTTTTTTACCACAAATGTAGTTGTTAAACACGATTATTTAAAAAAATTAAAATCATGTAAACTGGTTGGCACAAATAGCCTCATGGGCCACGCACCGACATTGCGCCTTGGGTGTCCTGAGTTCAGTCCCGTTCCCTTCGCTTTCCCGCATTTTGCTTCCTATCTAATTACTATCATAATATAGGCAAAAACTCCCAAAAATACATCTTATAAAAAAAGTGAACTGCTTGCATCAACAAAACCATACACCATCAGTTAACAACCTTGGAGCTCAAAGTGGAACTTTAAAAGTTTTAAGTTTTGTGTTAAAATCAATTTCCTTATGGAGAAAATAAATGGAATAAATGAAACATAAATTTTTTGTGTGTATTTTAAGTTTTTATGCACATACTGGTGTCTCAATCCAACATTTTTAATGCAATATGCCAAAATTCAATAATTCAATGCATAATAAAATATGTGGACGTAAACATAGCTACTGTCACATCTCACGATAAAGTAAGGCATTTCATCTGTCTCTTGAAATCTCTCTGATCCTCCTCCAATGTTGCTCATACACAGCCTGAGTGGTCATTGCTCAGAAACACAAGGAGAAGATTTCAGGGTTGCTTCTAAAAGCTATGCTAGCTACATTTATAAAATAATTTACTGCTTTCAAGCACTGTGTCAGATGCCATTTTTATTCTTTCAGCCATTCACTGAATGACAGGCTTTGTGAGATCTCATAGGTAGCAAAGGATATGCTGCTTTCAAAAACTGACCAAATGAAACCAATAGACAATTTCAGTACAATGACCAACCACATGCAACAAAAGTCACAATGCATGTTCACAAATCATGTATATTTGGAAAGAGTGATGACATTTGAATCTTTTTCATATTCAATCCAAAATGCACATGGCAGAACACAGCCTGTATTTAGAATTGAAAAACTTATACAAGCATGCTGTTTTGATATGGAGTAAATTAATGTGTCTTGGTCTTTCTGTGCACGTAGGCTCTAAAAGATGACCAAAAACCACATGAACATATATACAAAGAAGCAGGATATCAAGATTAAAAAGTCATTCTCAACAAAATCTGTATTAATTTTAAAGGAATATTTCCCCCCCAAATAAAAATTTGCTGAAAATGTACTCACCCTCAGACTATCCAAGATATAGATGAGTTTGTTTCTTCATTAAAACAGATTTGGAGAAATTCAGCATTACGTAACTTGCTCACCAATGGATCCTCTGCAGTTAATGGGTGCCGTCAGAATGAGAGTCCAAACACCTAATTAAAAACATCACAATAATCCACAAATAATCCACACAAAAATGATATCACTACTTCCTTTACACTGCAACTTTAAATACTTTTAGATACAATTTTAGTTACTTAATCTAATTATTTTATTTGCCCGAAAATCTTGCAAACCTACTGAAATTTAATTGTCAAACCCTCCAGATAACATTCCGTAATAAAAGTCTAACAAACAACATGAAAAGTCCTGGCAGCCTAATGGCACGGTGCCATTTCACAGTAAAGCTGAATTCAAGGATGACTGGAGCACTTTGAAGCACAGTTGATTCCAGTTGGTGAGGCGACGGGAGTCCTCTTAATTAGCCTGTTAATCAGCAGTTTTGCATGAGAGAAATTAAAGCTTTTCAGCATAAAAGACTCACCCGCTGGATCCCAGAAAATATGGAGGAGAAAACACGACTGAAGGAGGAACACAGCATGTACCCTGCTATCATGACATATTCACTGACAGAACAAGAGAGAGCTCAGTTCTGTGTGATTATCATACTAACATGAACAATTAACAAATTTGTATTAATAAACAGATTTTCTGTGGTAGTTGAGATCACAGATAGGTTTAACAAGCTCAAAATCAAAGCTCCTTGGTACATTTCTGCCACCTACTGGATTGGAGTCTATAGGTGCTATATGCACACACAGGGGAACAATTGTTGCTGCCATGATTTTAGGGTACTTTTACACAACAATGAATGTTAGTTTTTCCTTTGTGTATAGGCAAAAACGCTGTCAAAATGATCCCCGTTCACATAGATATGCGAAAATGCCTTAATGACTTAAACGCTGTATTATGCAGTTGGCGATGTGTAAAGAAACTCTATGTGAACACGTAATATGTATGCATATGACATCACTATCACAAACTTGCACTTTGAAGTGTGTTTTCAAAAGTTTGTTTTCACAACCCCAAAAAGCAGCTGTCGTGTATGGCCAAAACGCAAAAAAAGTTTTCACCAAAAAAAGTTTTTCACCAAATCTGATCGGGATGACATGAGTGAATAAATGATGATAGAATTCTCCATTCTGGATTATCTATTACATTAAAGTTACCTAAAATAATTTTTTTTTTTTATTAAAAGTAGACCCCATATATAACATATATGAGATCACACCATAGCAGATCTATACAGGTGGAGCTGGGGAAGGTGGAGGGTTTTTGAAGTGCGCTGCAACTGCTACAGCAAGCACTAGCCAAGTATTTGAATGTTAAGCAGCAGCTTATTGGCTACTGATACTAAAGAGAAACCAATCAGCTGTGCCATGTGAATAATTATGTCATTATGTCAGGCTTAGTTAGAACCTGTGCCATTCAGAGTTTCATGACAGAACTTTGGATTTACTTGTGCAATTTGGTAATGCTAGTGGCACAGTAATTTTTCCTCCACCTAAAAACAAACATTCATCAAGATTAATAATAGAATTAAATGGCTGGTTAAAAGGATTTGTGGTCAAGGGTTTTAAAAAATCCCTTTGGCAGTGAGAAATATGATTAGCTTGTTGGTTGCGTTAAATTTAAATGGAACAATAATTGGATTCGCGTGTTTGCCTCTGATGGCGAGTGCCCACTGAATCCAGTCCAAATGGATTTCTGCTGTAAAGGTATGGTGGAACTCGTCTCAGTCACATTAGAGAATTTAAATTGATGAAATATGCAAAACTTTCCTTTGTCCTTGGGACAGCTCCCTAAGGCATGACAAGAAACTCATTAAGTTAAATATCTGGGAAAAGCATTACATAACCATACAGAGGCAGGATTATGGCACTGAAGTCAATGCCAAACACTTACAAAATCGTGATGTTATCAGACAGTAATACCCTGGTATTTTGATAAATATCTTAGCACTGAATTTTCATGTGTCATGATATTTACAAGGAAAAAATGTAAGCTGATTTTAGGTTTTAAAGAACCCTCCAAAAACAGATTACTGGCAAAACATGAACATTTATTATAAAAAAAATATGATTTATTATATAAATAAAAGAACAGGGCCACGCTAACCAGCAAAACCATACTATCAGGCAATATGCACCTTTTGTTATTTGCTTTTGTAAATCTTATACCTCTGCAAAAGTAAGAATATATAAATAATAATACTTTTATTCAGGAAAGATATGTTCACTTGATTGAAAAAGCACATTCAAAAAGAACACACCTGCTCCATGCTGATTAACGAATTTTGGTTCAATGAGAAATTATGATTTGAAGTTATTATATATTTTAAGTTGCAGCAAAGTGAAAATCACAATTAACAGCTCGACTCTTCAGCACAATGATAACCACTGTAAAAAAAAATTGTCAAAAAAATAAATAAAATGTCACATGACACAAAACATTAAACACTAACAGATCTCTCACTTATTACAATCCAGTCTGACTTTATTTCTTTCATACTAAACTTCTTATTGAGAATTAACTGAGGTTTAGATGTTGATGTTTTATTGAAAATAATCAAGTTTGAACCTAATCAAGTCACCTTTGTGGAAATAAGTGTTTGCTTTAACTGGGCTCTTGATCCTTGAATATTTAACATCAGTTTTTCTCTGACCGCTGCAACTGCGTGTTTCTAAAGCACATTTGTTATAACAGCAGTTGTGAGATAAACTCTGATCAGATGATTTTGATTACTTATTGATGATGACTCAATCATCATGTAGTAATCACATTCACAGATCATATCAGGAATCTGATGTTTGAGAATGTCAGCTGTTAGTCTTGTGATGTTATGACAGTCAGCTATTGTGATTTTTCTCTTTCATTATATAGAAAGTGTTTTGAGCTGTGTCTTTTTGACTCACACAAAGATCAAGAATCAGCACATGAATCTCAACAATGGTAACATTTGGCATTAGACAGAAAAAAACTAATGCCAAAAAGTCAAGGATCAAGACCCCAACTAAAGCAAACGATTATCTCCACAACGGTGACTTCAAACTTTATTATTGTAAATAAACCATCAACATATAAACCTCTGTTAATTCTTAATAAGAAGTTTTGTATGAAAGAAATTAATTCAGACTCGATTGTAATAAGTGAAGATGCTGAGATCTAGAGAGATCTCTTAGGGCAGTGGTTCCCAATCCTGGTCCTGGAGAACCCCCAACACTGCACACCACTGTGATAGGGTTTAAAGATGTGTTGGGATTTAAAGGTTTTCTGTTGTCTGAGTTTTGTGGGTTACCATTGTGCTGAAGAGTAGAGTCTGTGCTTCAGTACAGAAGAAGACAAAGAAACATTGATGTTATGCTGCATGTTGCTTTATTTAAAGGCAGTAGCTGTGCTGTTGCTGATGCAGTGATAGTTACATTAGCTCAAGCATGTGCGCTGTTGCTAATGGTTACTGCAAGACATTTATATTTTACAGAGAATGTTTCACAATGATAATTCAGGAACATTATTTCCATTAACGGTAAACGTTTAGCACCCTGTGCTGCCATGCATTTCACCGTGTTTTTTGGTGTTTTTTTTACAGTGTGGGAAATGACTTTCATCATTTAAAATAAAAAAGATTATATCAAACTTAAGTAATTTTACCTAACTGGAGAAATCAGGTTACATCTACTAACAGTTATGCTTCAGTAAAACTTGTTTTTTCAGGTTGGTTGAATTCAGTTATAATCAGTAATCTTAAATCATTAATTTCATTTCAACAAAACCAGTTATTGTAGATGTGACCAGATGAAGTAAATTTTCTAAGTTGAACTGACTAAACATTTTTTTTAGTGTATAAACCATTATTAATAATTGATCACCAATAATAATTTATTTTAGCTGAGCAGCAAATCAGTGAGACTGAAGACTGGAGTAATGATGCTGAAAATTCAGCTTTGCATCAAATATATTTAAAGGGGTCATATGATGCGATTTCAAGTTTTCCTTTCTCTTTGGAGTGTTACAAGCTCTTGGTGCATAAAGAAGATCTGTAAAGTTGCAAAGACTAAAGTCTCAAACCCAA
>NW_015542555.1:1575562-1584982 GCF_001515605.1 Sinocyclocheilus anshuiensis
GCAGTGTAGAGTAGGGCTTGTTGTTTGTCATTTCTCCGATCACGAATGCAGACATGGTTTTATGTTTAGGTGGCGCGATGCAACGCAACGCGTTAAAAGACAGTATAAGTCATTATAATCAGTAATTATGTCCCCACTGGATGCAACAAATGCCTCGTTTGTAATGGGTTTTCATTGGTTTTGTCTCGTCGCGCCGGGACACATGGAAACACAATATGGCAAGGGGCAAAACATTTCCGTCACACACTTGAGGTATTCGGCCAATCACAACGCACTGGATAGCTGGCCAATCAGAGCACACCTTGCTTTTCAGACCGATGAGCTTTGTAAAAATCGACACGTTTCAGAAAGGCAGGGCATCGAGGAGCAACAATAATGTACATTATGTGGAAAATAATGTGTTTTTTTAACCTTAAACCGCATAAACACATTGCATTACACCAAATACACAAAATAATGTTCTTTTTAGCAGCATCATATGACCCGTTTAAAAATATATTACAATAGAAATAGTTATTCTAAATTGTAATAATATTTTACAATATAACTTTTTGGCGGTAGCTTTAAACAAATAAATACAGCCTTGGTATGCATACATACATACATACATACATAAATAAATAAATAAAAAAAGACATATTGTACGACGTCCAGAGCATTTTCCTTGTTAATAGATTCCATGCTAAATTATATGTACGTGAATCTTGACATTCTCTTCAAGATACTTCTTAGTCTTCATAGCATCTAACATTCTTAAGGCAAAAACAAACTGCTCCTGCTAGATCTCATTTCAGAACAAACAGTGTGTGTGTGTAGTGTGTTTGAGCATGATCTGGTCTGTATGTGTGTCAGTGCGGTGAGACTCGTCCTTGGGGCTTATGGTTGAGAAACAAACTCATGTTCAGTCTAATAAAAAACAGCTCAAGTGTTGACAGAAGAAGTGGAATCTGTGTTAGAGATTTTCATGTACACAACTCTTTTATCATGTCTAATAGACAATAAAGAGCTGTTACACAAACACATGCAGTCAAGCAGTCTAACTATCATGTGATTCCGCTTAATTTACATATGCGACATTATAATAATCACACGCAGACCCTCTGCTCAATCACTGACTGACTCTCCTGTCTGAAGGTCACAGATGACTCATGAGCAATTCATATCTGGAAAGATGGAGGGGGTCCCATTGATTAAAGCCTTGGTAATAGTTATGGGGAAAGCACACACACCAGCCAGTGCTTCTCATTGATTACAACTAATGAGATTCAATTAAATTTTAATTTCAGACCAGATTAGCATCAGATGCTAAAGCACTAAAGAGCTAAGTAAATGTTTGTTGTCATGACCTTTCTGTCATGCAATTTGATTAAGTTTAGTTTGCATTGTTTTTTTTTCATTACATGCTGCCCAAATGTGTTGTTAATAATACCACCAGTAAACAAAACAAACAAACAAACAACAACAACAACAACAAAAAGACAAATCAGTTGAAATGGATGGTTTGTTTAAAGGAGTGGATTCATTTTTTTAGTCTTTGCAGGTTATTTGAATTGTCTTGTTTGGAAGTTTTTAGTTAATACTGAAGCAACTTAGTTGCAACTGATGTTACAAACTGTTATTTGTTATTATATTATTTTAATTTATTGAAACAGTTAATATTGTTAACTAAAACTAAAATCATAAAACAGCATTATCATTACTTGAAATAAAATAAGCATTAACTGAAATAAAATTTCATACAGAATCTATGAAGCACTAAAATAACTAATATAATTGAATACAAATTTAATAAAATGTATTAAAATTTAATAAAAATATATAGACAGATTTAAAAATCAAAACAAAACAAAAACTAATAAAAATGACAAAACACAAAATTGCTAAAGCTAGCTAAAATTAAAATAACAGAAAAAAATTAACATATTAACAAAAACAACATAAGTATATCATGTTGTATGTTTAAAAATACTGCTTATTAATTGCAATCATAAACATATTTGTTTATAGCACAAATAATTTTACCGTTTACTGTACTTTATTACTGTAATTGTACTTTTCATTGGTAAATAATCTACCATAATATATGTTATTATTATTGCTGTTTATTGTTTAATGTTATTACACATTATTTATATCTTAAAATTGTTATTTCATCAGAATACACTGGCATTTTTGAATGGCCGTCAATGAATAAACATGCTTTCTTCTCCCGTTGCAGCATCTACTGCTAAAGCTTACCAGCCAAATAAGCTTCAACCCACACAAACTTTTTGAAGTTTACTACACCACCTCAAACATAAATGAGTTTTAGATAGGTTGAGGAAGGATTCGTGTAAGACCCATCCTTCTCTGCAACTTTATAGGCCAAATATATCCAACAAACTGCAATATGTGCAATTGCATAGAAAACCACTCTTCTCTTGCCTTCTTTTCTCACATAGAAATAAATGAAGATATTATGGTGGTTTCAAACTAGTGCACAGACATATTTCACCGAGTACAAAGACATGACCCTGTCGCTGTGTTGCTCCCACTCTCTGTTGTTTTGTTGTTTTCTCTTTAAGGTCTCTGCTATATTTCACCTCTAACACACTCTGCAAATGATTCCACCGGCTGAAATAATGATGCAGGAACAGTGTGCCATTATCACACTTCACACTAGTTTAAACTCTCCAGAGCAAAGAATAACACAATGTTCAGTTCATAACTGATAAGGGTTTGCAGGGGGGGATGCATAAATGTGTCTCGCATTTGTTCATAAAAGCATACTACCATACTCATTGTACTTTTTCAACAGAATGCAATATTTATAATCTGAATGGAAACTATTATCAATGGAAACTATTATGAAAGCATTTATTGTAGGTATAATGTGATGTTTTACAAAGTATTTTTTTAGACAGACATTGTGTAGTAAACACAGCACTCTCTTCTAACAAAGAAGTGTTCTTGTTCCCCCAAAAATGAAAATTCTGTAATTTATGCACCCTTAAGTTGTTCCAAACACATATGAGTTCCTTTCAGCTGTTAAACACAGAAGAAGATACTTTGAAGAATGTTGGTAAACAAACAGTTGATGGTAGCCATTGACTTCCATAGTATGGAAAAGAAAACTATGGAAGTCAATGGCTACCATCAACTGTTTGCCAACTTTCTTAAAAAAATATTTTGTGAGTAAATGATGGCAACATTTTTTTTTTTGTGTGAACTATCCTTTTCATTGTACCAAAATTGCAATTGTAGCATACTTTAATTCTTAAAAGTATTTTTTTAACTGTACTTTAAGATAATAATATTAATGAAATAAAAGACCAAGTGAATGTAAAAAGAGTTCAGTTTCTTAACACACTTTGCAATGTCAGATTTGAAGGTTTACTTTAAAGTTCAATAGAAATCATGATGTTTTAATAATAGTTTGTCAAGCTATAAAGAAGTAGACTTATTTTGATGTGTTGACATACTAAAGCACACTTAAAATACTTCATTATAATTTCAACTGTAGTGGGTTATTCGATATTACATGTTGTTCATATACTTTAAATGTACTAAACTGCAACTTCATAATTACAAATGTGTAGTTACAAATATATTTAAATATATGACAAACAAGTTCCAGTTCTTTTAATGGATAAAGCATAGTATTTTAGCTTATTAGCCAATTAATGTTCACTAATAATAAGTTGATAAAATTTCTGTTAAATCTTGAAAGTTTGAGCCATACTGATGGAATTTTTTCTCAATTTCTTCCTCTGAACTTGATTTAAACTCATCCTGGAGCAAGTCATGTTTTTTTTTTTGTTAAAACTGAAGCATTTACAAACTAAATCAAATGATCTCTAGAGAGACAATTTAATATTTTACACATGGAATAAGTGATTCATGTGCCAGCATGAGTGATTCAAGCTCTTAAAATGGCTAAATTATTCCCTTAGATGTCTAATAAAACCTCTCTGCCTTTAGAGTCAAATGAAAAATCACAATTCTGAAGATCAGACAGCGTGTTCAAATGCATTGTCTTTCTGTGCCTTTGCTGTTCAGATCATGTTTTGGCTTGTGTGAGTTTGCCTGAACTTGCCCCATGAGCTGAGTAACCTGACTGCATGTGTGTGTGTGTGTGTGTTTGCAAGTGCTGTGACTTGCCTGAGACTGAACATTCATGTTCCCGCGGGATGAGCACAGGCCTGCTCCTGTCTAACATCTGTATTGATCTGTACTAACATGCATCTGTTTGTTCTTCGGTCTGTGGTTCTGCTTGTACCTGCCCAAACACAAACCTTACTCATGCACACATGCATGCATGCTGGTTGCTACATGTCCATTAAAGTCTGCCGTTGTATTTGTCCCTTGAGACCTTTGGGCAGTTTCATCACTTATAAACCATGAACCAGTTAACTGGAGCTCTAAGAGCCCTTGACTTCTTCATTTGTGATATCACCTTTAAAATATCCAAATTTCACGGTAAATATACATATTGTTAAATGCTGTCCACTGACATGCTCTGAAACACAATCAGGGGTTTATGTTGACATCATGAAAGATTAAAGGGTGCATGTAGCATCCCTCTTCTGCCCTCTGTTTACGTAATTGTGACCAACGAGATGGCTTTGAATTTGACATGAGCCGTATGTCCAGAAGCCAGATTTATTTTTAAGCCCATTACATAATCGTTTGTCCTAGGAATTAAAGACTCAAGGTGAGGGAGGATGTGGCTTTCTAGGGTAGTTTTGTGATTAATAGAAGTTTAAACGGGTTTCAACTGGATTAGAGCTCAGTGTGGGCTACACTTCTGTTGTGTATATATCTGATAGATAGATAGATAGATAGATAGATAGATTTTACACTGTGGATGTTAAATTACTCAGGATACTTCTCTCTAGAATCTCTCTTGTCTTTGTCTTCATCTGCTTCTGCTCTCAGCAAAAAACTTTACCGCACATTCAGGGCTTTGAGACTTTCATGTGCAGGTGGATATTTGTGCAGAGACACACAACACGGCTCAGTGAGACTGATGATCTGGCTTAATAAAGTGCCGAGTCCTGACCACTAATAATAGCACGAAAATCACAAAAACTTACTTTAGGCTGAATGAGACATTTCAGTGAGAAGATAATGAATCCATTTAACCAGCTGTGCTGTAAAGAAAGACTCTTATTTCTCACCCACACAAGTTGACTGTCAGATGTCATTGCTGAAGTCCAATTACTATTGAAAAAAAAAATAACTTGGAAACGTAGAAATACTAAATCCTCTCTCTCTTTCTTGCAAAAGCAAATATCTGGTGCACAAGCAAGCTAATTGCATTTCCAGAGGAGTCGTGTCTCTTGAGAATCATCATGCTTCATGAACTGTTTGCACATTTACAATGTACTTGGAGGCAGTGTGCTAAATCGTCAAATTAGTTTTACAATTATTACACAGTTCTCAAACAGAAGCCTAAAGAACACTGTGATATGCCTCATCAGAGTACTGAACTGAATGTGGAGTTGTTTGAAATGAGTGAATACTCCGAGCAGGGCAGCATGTGGTGGAGAATGCGGGCAAATGTAACACATTTTATGGCACTTACTCAGCACATGCTCAGTGGACATTTCTCTCTTCTTGACAAAAAAGTTTGATTGTTTCACTTTGTGAGTAATTTACAATAAAACAAAATGACTCAAATAATTTTAGGTTCAAATCAATATATATTTTATGTACAGATTGGTTAAAAGTAACAAATGAGAGACACTAACACTGTGATAGCATGACATGGCTGTGAGGCAATCAACAATAGTTTAACAATAAAAATAATTATTATTTAATAATTAGTGCTGTCAAATTTAGCACGTTAACGCAGGTGATTAATTTTTTCAGTTGAATGCGTTAAAAATATTTAAGGCAATTAATGCAGGGGCAGGGCTAGGTTTGGCCACCCCACTCACAACTGCTGTTTCTGTCTCTTTTTTCTTGACAAGAAGTGCATTTATTTAGTTGCAGAATGT
Organism: Sinocyclocheilus anshuiensis; assembly: GCF_001515605.1. NCBI lineage: Eukaryota > Metazoa > Chordata > Actinopteri > Cypriniformes > Cyprinidae > Sinocyclocheilus > Sinocyclocheilus anshuiensis. The sequence continues at coordinate 1,581,544 of NW_015542555.1, forward strand.
CTTTACGACCACATCAAATGGGAGACGTTTCAGAGGCGCACTCCAACTTCACTTCAGCACCAAGCTCGACTCGCACAGGAAAGGTACTGTGCTCTTCAATTTTGCACGCACAAAGGCGCTGGCGAGCGCCGTAGCCTGTATCATTCCATATCAAAGCGCGAAATAAACTATGTGCATGCAATGTTGTGGTCAGTTAAGTCATGAAGTTACCAAAAAGGCTATTAAAGCTGCCTTAAAACTGTGCATGAATGTAACATGTTATATATGAGTCACATAGCCTACAGTATAAGAACATGTCTCTCAAATGGTTTTCAAAACTGTCCTGGAGCAGCCCAGTGCTGTCTCCCTCATCTAATGCACCCGATTCAACTCGTCATTTAATTACTAGAGACTTTAAGACCTGAAGTGGGTCAGAAAAGGTAAAGAGAGTTGAGAGAAAATACGATGCGTGTCAAATCCGCGTCATGTTCAACAGCGGCAGCTCTTAAAGAAATAGCAGGCAAATAACCTAATAACCCGGCTGCTGTGATGTCTGTTCATCAAAGAAAAAAAAGAAAAAGAAAAAATAGAGAAAATCAACAACTTTTATAGCTTTAAGAATTCATCTATATTTAATTTAGAATTTAGTGTTTGATAACTTTCTTAAATTTCTCTATATTTCCTGAAGGGCACAGGTAGCTAAATATGACATTTATTATAATGGGTTTATGTGAAGATTGTTTTAAGTTAAATTAAAAGATGTTATTTTTTAAAGTCTAATAAATGTTGAAATTGATAGCTCTCATTTACATTTACATTTACATGTAGTCATTTAGCAGACGCTTTTATCCAAAGCGACTTACAAATGAGGACAATAAAAGCAGTCAAAACTAACAAAAGAGCAACAATATATAAGTGCAAATGACAAGTCTCGGTTAGCCTAACGCAGTACAGTACAGTACAAGTAGCAAGGTGTGTATATATATATTTATATTATACACACACACATATACACACACACACACACACACACACACACACACACAAAGAAAAACAAGTAGATAGAATAGAAAAAATAGAAAGCTGGTGTTTGTTTGTTTTTTGTTTTTAAATATAAATATAAATATTAATAAATATTCATTTATACTATAATGTTGAAGGGCTATGGTCAATGGTTAAATATTAGGGGGAAAAAAACTATTTTATACAGACATCAGTAGTATTGGTATCAGTGATACTGGCCTTCAGTCATAAAAAAAAGATGCAATTAAACAAATATTAACAATATATACAGTCTTTATGTTGTTTCTACATTAATTTGAAGTTTGAATGTGAAATTATTGCAATATATAAGTATATTTAAAAACTTTAATGTTAGGTGGGATTAATCATGATTAATCCTGATTAATCCTGATTCATTCCGATTAATCCCGATTAATTTCAGAAAAAATTTGCAATTAATTATAAAAAAATGTAATCGATTGACAGTACTATTAATAATAAAATATTAATTATTGAGTTGAAAGATTGACGTTTTAAAATGTGCAATGAACATTCATACTGTCACGGTGCTTCTATGTGGAGACGAGGAACGCGGAGGCGAGGGAGAGTCACGAATAACAGTCTTTATTTATCCAAACAGGGGTAACACGGGGCAGTCAGAAACACACACAGAGCACATAGTATAGATGACACTGGACTAAAGGAATAAAGGAACGGACAACACTTTAAATACAAGACTGAAAGAGGGTAAATTAACGGGACACCTGAACCAAAGAAACTTGAAAGCCAGATCAGGGGCCATGGCGAAATGGGCAGTTCAGGGGGCCAGTTCAGGGGGCCATGGCGGAGCGGGCAGTTCAGGGGGCCATGGTGGAATGGGCAGTTCAAGGGGCCAGTTCAGGGGGCCATGGTGGAACGGGCAGTTCAGGGGGCCATGGCGGAGCGGGCAGTTCAGGGGGCCATGGTGGAATGGGCAGTTCAAGGGGCCAGTTCAGGGGGCCATGGTGGAACGGGCAGTTCAGGGGGCCATGGCGGAGCGGGCAGTTCAGGGGGCCATGGCGGAGCGGGCAGTTCAGGGGGCCATGGTGGAATGGGCAGTTCAAGGGGCCAGTTCAGGGGGCCATGGTGGAACGGGCAGTTCAGGGGGCCATGGCGGAGCGGGCAGTTCAGGGGGCCATGACTGGGCGGCCTCATCGAGTCATTTATTCATTCATTTGATTCGTTAAAATGGCTGATTCATTCAGGAGTGAAGTAAATTATTCTTTATGAAGGGTCCATTGAATTATTAGGCTTGTTCGACTTGAAGCGGATCATCACCATCAGACCGATCGGTCTGTGACATCAAAGTACCGCAAGAGCTATAGAGAGCAGACGGCTCCTTATGCTTTTGAATCGCTCTCGTGGTACCCTCACGGAAAAAATGTGCAATTAATTAGTTATTTTTTTAATTGATTGACAGCACCATTAATAATAAAATATTAATTATTGAGTTGAAAGATTGACGTTTTAAAATGTGCAATGAACATTCATACTGTCACGGTGCTTCTATGTGGAGTTGAGGAACGCGGAGGTGAGGGAGAGTCACGAATAACAGTCTTAATTTATCCAAACAGGGGTAACACGGGGCAGGCAGGAACACACACAGAGCACATAGTACAGACGACACTGGACAAAGGAATAAAGGAACGGAAAACACTTTAAATACAAGACTGAAAGAGGGTAAATTAACGGGACACACCTGAACCAAAGAAACTTGGTCATGGGGAGCACAAAGGGAGAAAAACCCCATTACCTCCCCCTCCCGGAAGGCACGTCCTCACGCCTTGGAGGCCTCTCAGGCTAGGCTTGCCCCGGGCGGTACCGGTTCCGGGACCCATGGTGGAGCGGGCAGTTCAGGGGCCATGGCGGAATGGGCAGTTCAAGGGGCCATGGCGGAGTGGGCAGTTCAGGGGACCATGGCGGAGTGGGCAGTTCAGGGGGCCATAGCGGAGCGGGCAGTTCAAGGGGCCAGTTCAGGGGGGCATGGCGGAACGGGCAGTTCAGTGGGCCATGGCTGGGCGGCCTCATCGAGTCATTTATTCATTCATTTGATTCGTTCAAATGGCTGATTCATTCAGGAGTGAAGTAAATTGTTCTTTATGAATGGTCCATTGAATCATTAGGCTTGTTCGACTTGAAGTGGATCATCACCATCAGACCGATCGGTGTGTGACATCAAAGTACCGCGAGAGCGATTAGAGAGCAGACGAATCCTTATGCTTTTGAATCGCTCTTGCGGTACTTTGATGTCATTCACCGATCGATCTGTGCAGCGCTGCTTCAAATCCAATTGCGCCTATGGTTCACCCAATTCGTTCGTGTGTTTTGCTCGGAGACGAACAGTTCTGCTTTGTCTTTATATTTTTGTTGGCAAAATTGAGCAAAACAGACAACATTGTGTCTAAAATAACACAATATT
>NW_015542555.1:1585038-1586378 GCF_001515605.1 Sinocyclocheilus anshuiensis
CGATCGGTGTGTGACATCAAAGTACCGCAAGAGCTATAGAGAGCAGACGGCTCCTTATGCTTTTGAATCGCTCTCGTGGTACCCTCACGGAAAAAATGTGCAATTAATTAGTTATTTTTTTAATTGATTGACAGCACCATTAATAATAAAATATTAATTATTGAGTTGAAAGATTGACGTTTTAAAATGTGCAATGAACATTCATACTGTCACGGTATAGAAATTTAGGGACATTCTAACTATGTTCTCTAGGCTCCATTACGTAGTGAGTTTTTGCCCTGCATCATATTTGTCATCAATCAACTGTATGAAATGTCAGATGACACACGTGGGTCTGGGGCGGGGCACGTGCGTTAAATGCTTTAATAATTTTTATTTAATTTTTCTTTAAATTTTTTTTGATTTATTTAATTTTTATTTAATTAATCTAATTAACGCATTAATTACCAGCTCTAATATATATATATATATATATATATATATATATATAGTTTAAATACACAGCTTAAAATTAATTGATTAGTATAGTTTTTATAACAAGAGAACACACCCTTGTTTTTCTATGATTATGGAAATCTGTTTTCTACTGAACTAATAAAATATATTCTCCTCTAATTCTTCAACCAACTCTCACATTTTTACATGGATGTTTTCCTGATTTTCTTGCTCGCAACCCAAGACAAGTCTTTGATTTCACATAACTTATTAATAGAAGTGAAGTACTGTAACTCTTTCCATTCATTCTCATTTAATGAGCTCTGCGGGAGTTTATCCTGATTGCACTAATATTGGCAGTGTTTCATCACATCTTTATCTACTTTAAGGTCCAAAATAAAAGCTTATATGTACAGTAGCATGCTGTTTATTATGAATGCTACACGGATCAAATGAGTTTCAGTCACTTCACAAAACTACTTTAACCAAACCAAATTTCCAATAATCTTACCAGCATTTTCCACTTGTTTGTGAGAGTGCATACAACACCTACACATGTGACTGAGTCATGGAAAGTGAAATGGACCTGTAGTCTTGCTCACCAGTTAACATGAATTAGGCAGGGTTTGGTAAATGTTAAACCCAAACCTAAACCACAGCAGATAGTGCCACAGAGTTGTCAAAAGCTTAGTGGTGGTGATGTTGAAGTCTTGAGACATGGCAACACACTCTCATGGCAATTTTACATTTTGGTAAATTGATTACTAATTTGCATGAATTCGGGGTAACATTTTATTTTAAGGACCTATTCTCACTATTACAGTTTTTCTCAGTTGATTTGACACTTTTCTCCAATGCAATGTACTTGTTCTCAAAACAATTAGCACAGCCATCCAAACACAAAA
>NW_015542555.1:1586441-1595530 GCF_001515605.1 Sinocyclocheilus anshuiensis
GTGTATATATATATATATATATATATATATATATATATATATATATATATATATACATACACAGTCATATGAAAACGATAGGACACCCTATTTAATTCCATGGTTTTCCATATCAGGACATAATAAAACATTAACCGGTACTTGCCAGGTCTTAAAATTTGGAAGACGAACAACACATGACATATTGCACAAAAATATGTTTAACAAAAATAAAGCCAAAATGTAAAAGCCATGGGTGACAAAGTTAGGACACCTTCACTGTTTACATAGGAATTAAGAGGGTAAGTAGCAGTCAGGCACTGCTAATAAAATGCCTTTGATTAACTGAAGTCTGAGCACCTCTATAAAAGCAGAAGTTTTGGCAGTTTGTTGGTCTGGAGCCTTCAGGTGTGTGTTAATACAATACCAAAGAGGTAAGACATCAGCAATGATCTTAGAGAAGCAATTGTTGCTGCCATCAATTTGGGTGGGGTAATACGGCCATTTCCAAACAATTTGAAATCCATCATTCTACAGTGAGGAAGTTTTTTCACAAGTGGAAGACATTCAAGACAGGCACCAATCCTCCCAGGAGTGGACGTCCCAGCAAATTCACCCCAAGATCAGACCGTGTAACGCTCAGAGAAATAGTAGACAACCCAATAACTTCACCACAGACTCTACAGGCCTCAGTTAAAGGAACACTCCACTATTTTTGAAAATAGGCTCATTTTCCAACTCCCCTAGAGTTAAACAGTTGAGTTTTACCGTTTTCGAATCCATTCGAACTTGACTCTTCTGTAGTTACATCGTGTACTAAGACTGAGGGAAAATGAAAAGTTGTGATTTTCTAGGCTGATATGGCTAGGCACTATACTCTCATTCCGGCGTAATAATCAAGGAACTTTGCTGCCGTACCATGGGTGCAGCAGGCGCAATGATATTACGCAGTGCCTGAAAATAGTCCCCAGCTAGGTAACTTCCAATAAGCCTATATTTCCTAGCCATATCGGCCTAGAAAATCGCATCCTCTCATTTGCTGTCAGTCTTAGTACACGATGTAACTACAGAAGAGTCAAGTTTTAAATAGGAAAAATATAGAAACTCTTTGGTCATTTTTGAGCGAGATGCTAACGGTCTAATCAGATTCAATGATCTATGCTAAGCTAAGCTAAAAGTGCTACCGCCAGACCTGGAGATCGGCTGAATGGATTCGAAAACGGTAAAGCTCAACTGTTTAACTGGGGAGTGTGAAAATTAGCCTATTTTCAAAATAGTGGAGTGTTCCTTTAACATGTTAAATGATAAAGTTTGTGACTGTACAATTAGAAAAATATGTGACAAGTATGGCATGTATGGAAGAGTTGCCAGAAGAAAGCCTCTTCTCTCTATAAAGAACATGGCAGCACGGTCTAGGTTTGAAAAGTTGCATCTGAACAAACCATAAGTCTTCTAGAACAATGTCCTTTGAACAGATGAGACCAAAGTGGAGATGTTTGGCCATGATGCACAGTGGCACGTTTGGTGAAAACCTAACAAGCATATCAGCACAAACACCTCATACCAAAAGTCACACATGCTGGTGGAGGGCTGATGATTGTGGGCTTGTTTTGTAGCCACATGACCTGGTCATCTCACAGTCATTGAATCAACCATGAACTCCTCTGTATACCAAAGTATTCTAGAGTCTAATTTGAGGCCATCCATCTGACAGCTAAAGTTGGACGAAAATTGGGTGATGCAACAGGACAATCATCCCAAGCACACCAGCAAATCTACAACATAACGGCTGAAAAGAAAAGAATCAAGGGGTTGCAACAGTCCAGTCAAAGTCCAGAGCTCATCCTGACTGAAATGCCGTGGCAAGAGCTGTGCATAAACAAATGGCCACAAAACTCAATAAACTGGATCTACGTTGTAAAGAACAGTGGGCCAAAATTATAGCTTCTCTAAAGGAAAGGCCATGATTTCTAACATGGTCAATTAGGGTAATTTTGATTTCATTTGAAATTTGTCTGTACCTTCTACCTCTCCTTCCATCATGTCCACTTCCTCTCTGTCCATGTCTTCTTACAGTTTCTGCTCTTGCTCTTTCCACTACATCAATGCTCTCCTCTCTACACATCTCTTCTCGCTCTCCTTCTCCTCTCCTCTTTTCTCACATTCTCCTCTCTGCTCATCTCTTTCTACCTGTTCCACTCTTCTTCTCTCTCATTACATCCCTTTCTCTACCCACTCCACTGCCTTGTAGACTTACACCTCTTTCTTTACCCCCCATTTTTATTTTATTTTATTTATATTTTATTATTATTATAATTATTTTTTTGCATATTCGTTCTTGCTCTTTGTATACTTTCCCTTTTATTATTACTCTAAAGCAATTGTGATAAATGTGTAAACAATTAGGAAAACTGCATTTCCTGTGTTGAGTGTATGATTAACCGAGTAGTTATCAGTTTAGGGCCAATCAAAAATACACCATGTTCATTTGATATTAGGACAAATGACATAGTTTTGTTTGTTGTGTTTGGACAAATGTTTGTGAATTGTGTAAAACCTTTTTTTTTTTTTCAGATATTTTCAAGTATTGGTTGGTTGTATTATCTATTATGAAAACATTTGAGAGTTTTGTGCACATTGCTTTTGAGAAAATTATTTGCGCGATTTGTAATTTGTATGAAATGAATGAAAACGTACAATCTGTTTAGGACAATTACAAAGTGTTCAGATCACCGTGTTAACTGTTTTGAGAACAGTGACCTGAGTTTGGAGAAATGGTAAAAACGGTAACTAGTTGCCTATTAGCAGGCATATTGGCCATTTATTAGTACTTATAAAGCATGTTAATGTCTTATACTGCATGACCATATTTTAGATCCCTCAATCCAACCCCATACCTAAACATAACTACTAACTCACTAACCATTAATAAGCAGAAAATTAGCAATTTATTAAGGGAAAAGTCTTAATTAACAGTGAATATGTGCTACCTAATCTAAAGTGTTACCAGATTCGGACAACCTCTTTCATATGTTTTTGTGCAATCTGCTTATGCCGCAATGATGATTATGTTTAAGAGTGGATCTTCATGCTTTTTTCCTGTACATTTGTGTATTATTCACATCATATGAATTCATACGAAATCACCAAGCTTTTTAGGCTTCAAAATTCATAAAGGTTGTGCTTATTTGTGAAGATTATCACGATGAACAAAATGTGTAAGAATCATCCATTTTTGTTGGTTACAGAGCTTATTTTCTGCAATAATAATAATAAAACCTTATAGCTTTTGGTAGAGGGAACCTGGCATATACTAACTTCCAGGTTGGCCATGCGCGCAGCAATCTGCTGAATATTTCCTGCCGACACACACTTGCTTAAACCAACCTAAGCTGGTGTTAACCTGATCAAGCCGGTCTTCAATCATCCTGGCCAAACTGGTTTTTAGCTAGTTTAGTTGTGTAGTCAGCCTGATCAGCTCAAAAGTACCCAAAACCCATTTAAAACAGACTACAAACCAGTTTAGGCTAGTTTAAGCCATTAATTATTAAGGAAAAACAATAACAAATGGGTCTATGTTTTAACAACACTACGTTTCTTGCAATTTATAGCTTGCTACAGTATTAAGACTGATTTCAACAGCACACGCATTATTGTGAACAGATTTGGTAAGAAAGTTTTTGTCAAGAAAATGCATGCGAATGAAGCCTTTGCAGCATTTCTCTGACGTCTGCTCCCCTGCTGCTGTGCAAAGCGTCTAATATTTGTGGACTGTTGTCAGCAGTCATAAAACGACAAGCACAAAAACAACAATTTATGCCTTCCTATATTTATAATGGCTGTGGTTTCTATTCATAGCAGCTATATATGGTAACACTGTTATTTCCAAGGCTCTCCACCAATGGAGAAGTCATTTTCTTATCACCTTGAGTGCTGCTTCGAGAGTGACTGAGACTAGCCTGGCCAATGGCACGCTGGCACAGGCTGAACCGCTCTGTATCGCACTCCACACACAGGTTTAAAACACTCATCCAAAATAGCCCTTCATCTGTATTTGGGGCTCATGCATACAACGATGCATACATATTCCTATTCCCATGTGTGTTTGTCTATGATTGCTGCCCTGCTCGCAAATAAAGAACAATGTCTCTTAGACGTTCAGGCAAACATACAATTACTCACCCACACATGCCCGTACAAGCGCAGGGCCTCGTGCTGAAGCAGGCTGGTGTGGGCGGCTCTGTGCCAGTGCTGCTGCTGCTGTGCCCGGGCCACTTCCTCCAGTCTCACTGCTCCAGCAGATGTCCTGCAGACGTGAAGATCTGTGTGACGCACCTCTCCAGAAAAGGTTTATTTATAGTTCACCAGCAGCAACAACTCACTCTTCTTAATTATTACGTTTCATATTCCCTTGTGAAAAACACTTTAGCATACTTAAAAAGAGTACTTATTACAGAAGTAATATACTTATAGAATATACTTTTTAATAATTGCTAATTAATTATTTAAAAGACAATTATTGCATCTTAATTGCAATTACCAGTAAATGAAAATGTATTACAGTTTCAGTTTATGATAAAGGCAATTAGCAGAACTTTAGAGTGTTTTTCGACCCTTTCAAGTACTTAAGTACATCTTTATATGTAATTTCATAATTCTGTTGTCTTTGAAATATGGTTAAAATGTACTGCTGAATGTACTGACAAACATTTGTGGTAAACTAAAATATATTACAAGGTTTTAAGAGTGTTAATAAGCAATCATGAAAGTTAACTCTTTAAGTACACCTATATGAGCTTTTGGTAACACTTTATTTTAAGGTGTCCTTGTTACACATGTTACATGTACTTACTATTATAATAACAATAAATTATGCATAATTACATTACAACCAAACCCTAATCCTAACCCTAACCGTATAGTACATGTAGTTAATTATTAATATTACTCAGTACTTAAATATAATTACACTGTAACAAGAACACCTTAAATAATCTATATCACTCATGCACTTTATTCCAAGTCTTTTAAATCATTGTGTGGTGAGTGGGCTTTTGTGTGGTTCAGGTATGTCCTACGTTATTGGGACAAAATGTCCCCACACAGATGGAAATATCCAAAATCCTTGTTCTTGTGGTGAAATTTTTGGTCCCCATGAGGAAAAAAGCTTATAAATCATCCAGAATGAAGTTTTTTGGAAATCTAAAAATGCCAGTAGTTTTGTGTGAGGGGTAGGGTTAGGGTAACAGGATAGAAAAATACAGTTAGGACAGTATAAAAACCATTATGTCTATGTAATATCCCCATAAAACATGGAAATTTGTGTGTGTTTTTGTTGTTGTTGTTGTTTTTATTCAGTCCTGATATTCGCCTTGAGGTAGCAGTGTTTTTCTTCTCAGCTTAAATCTGTTCGGTGAATAATCCGAAGTTCACCTAACAATTGTAAATGATTCGTTCACAAATCAGACACATCTTGTTCTCAGCTCCCCGACCCTGTTTGCAAAATAAGAAAAGGTCATCAGTGAATAGTAACTAAAATTTCTGTTTGTTTGTCACACAGAACTGTCATAGCTTCAGAGCACTTTGAATATGAAACACAAGTTGTACGGATGTCTTTTATGGTGTTTCTGTATACCTTTCGAAGCTTCTCATTCAGTCATTATATTGAAAAGAGTATTTCTGTGTTCCACCAAAAAAAAAAAAAAAAAAGTCATACGGGCTTGAAACAATGTGACGGTGAGTAAATGATGACAGAATGTCCTTAAAACTATATTTTTAAGAGCTGTTCTTGCAGGTAATATAATATTCATGAGATAAAAGCTCGATTACACTTTATTTTAAAGTTTAGATGTGAATTGGTTCAGGAAGGCGCTACCAGGATGGTGTGTCCATTAAAACACAATGGATCCAATACTCAGTCCATGATCTTTATTCAACAATTAGAAGCATAGGAATCGAGCCATGGCAACATGATTCAAATAGAGTTGTATGATTTAAAGTCAGAAACACATCAACTCTACAAGAAGCTCTTTTTTGAGGAGAAGGAAAGGGAATGTCAGCTTCAGCTGCATGTTGCCTACACACACCAAACAATGGCAACTAAATAGTGGCTCCACCCATGGCTGGCTGGGTCATATGACCACCTGGAAATTCTCAACAGACTACTTTCATGATAATTTTCCCATTTGCATTCAAGTATATTCAAAAATAGAATTGAATAATGGCCTTAGATTTCAGTCTGTTCCTCACACTGAACTAACATATTGTCTCAGAAGTATCCTACGCAGCCGAATGATGCCCTAAGAGCATCAGGTAAGATTTGCATCCTCTAAATATTCTTGTTTCTAGGTCAGTTCAACAGTTCAATCAACATCCAACCAAGCTGAACAAAACACTCGTGCTCATCTGCCTGGCTGAGCAGGTCATCTTTATTTATGGAAATATAGGTTTGTGTGCTGCTAAAAGGCATCTCCTATTTATCCCAGGTCTTATTTGTCACTTTTTAAAAGAGCCAGAGCTGGCGAGGAATAAAGCGAAACTGATTCATGTGGCCTCGCCATAAGAGTGCGCATACAGATATTAACTGAGTAATAATGCTCATTATCTATGACCAGACAATGACACGCATAAAGTTGCAGATATGGTCACGCTCAGAGAACAGACCCGTGCAACGGTACAGGCAGATGGTATAATTCACGCTTTTATTAAGTGCCTAATCAGAATCATGATTAAAAAGCTGTCATTGGAAAAATGGCATAATTGAATTAGCTCTCTAAGTGCATTCATCTGGAATGTTATTAAGTAGATTAAATTGTATTCTAGCACAGAATGAACTTAAAGAACTCTCAAAAAAGCTGGAGTAGTATTTGTTTCTCTTAGACAGAGTACACACTGTGAGAGAAAAGGTACAGTGCATGACGGTACAAATCACATATTAATTCAGTGTACCTTAGAAAGTACATAGAAGACCTTTCATAATAGGTACAATGGGGATTTTTTAAAAGACATTCACATATTCTTTTTTTTATTTTATTTTGCAAATTCATGTTTTACTAGTATTTTATTTTCATCATAGTGGCACAGTGTGAACTTTTAAAAAATGCCCTACTTTTGTTTGAACAGATTTTGCTATTTGTGTCATGATCCTAAACACAAAACTGTCACTTTTTATGTTTTTATGTAATTCAATATCAATGTATAAATGTTTAATATATAAATATATAATATATGCGTTTTTATGAATACTGTTTTAATTTGTAATAAATGTACGTTCTTTCATCACTTTCCACTATTGTAAAACCCAGAAATATTATCTGATGAATTCTGTGAAGATAGTAGCTGTTTGATAAAATTACATAATTTGGTATGATGACAATGACATTTCAGAAGATGGTAAAAAAAAAATATTGAAAAATTAACTTTAGGCTGACATCCTCATATAAGCTATAACTGTCAATCCCTCACTGAGCAACAGCTAAAGTTAGCTCATTTACATGTTAATTTTCTAACTATTTTGTAAATAATCAAGTTTGATAACTGACATTCCTGGGATTGATGAGAGCACGTTTCTGAATGTTTATTTATTTAGGGTACCAAATTCAAAGTGAGTAGATATTGACAGAATTTTCATTTTTGGCAAACTACTGGGCCTAAAAAGAGTTTCACCATTAGTGAACCATTGTGAGCGTGTGCTGCCCTCATCAGGCCAACAGCTTTCAGTATTATTCCACACAGTTCTACGCAAATTCGCAGATGTTGTACCTTTCATTTTCTTGCTTGAAACTTTTACACATATGCAATTCTAATAAAATAGAGCTCATGTAGACATCATGCATTTCTTCCATATCAAGGATCAGAATAGCCTACATCGGCTTGAGGCTACAAAAGATCTGTTATATAATCAGAGACTACATTCAGAGACTACTGATTACATTCGATTCTTATGGAACACCACTGTGACAGAAGCTATAGCTACAGCTATCTGGAGGCTATAAAGGATCAGTCTTTATGAATTTGAATTCAAATTCGAGGTATTATCATTTTCTCTCCATCTCAGAGGGCTATAGATCCGTTTAAGATATGAGAATCGACTGAAATGAATGAGAAAGTGGCATAAATGACGGCAGGCTAGTGAGGATTTGCAAAGGACTTTAAAGAGGAGAGAGTGTCTTTGATGAGGGGCTTCATTATTGTCAGGCTTCAGGCAATGACAATAATGTTGTTCAGATTCATTAGGGGTTTGTATCGTGTGAAAGGAGGAGGCCTGTGTCTCAATCACATCGTTTGTGTTACACAGCACATTTGTAAAATCACATGAAAGCAGGTGTCATCTGAGTGAATTATTAATTATATAACTAATGAATGAATTAGTAACTAATTTAAACAGCATGTTTTAGCTTTAAATTTGAGTGTGAATGTTACTTTACTTCACCACTAGATGGCACAGAAGGCTGATGAATTGTGTTCTTTGACCCAGTTGGGCTTCATGAAGCTGCACTCTAAAAAATGCTGGGTTGTTTCAACCCATCTTTGGGTCAAATATGGACTAACCCAACCGTTGGGTTCAATTTTTACATTACATTTTTAACCCAAAAGTTGGGTTAGTCCATATTTGACCCAAAGTTGGGTTGAAACAATCCAGCATTTTTTAGAGTGTGCTTACGGCAAACTGAAACAAACTGACTTGATGTAACACTGCTATTTCACGCGCTCTACTTGTTTTCTACTTGTCTTCACCCCAAATCATCAAAGACTGTGGAAACTTAACACTGGACTTCAAGCAACTTGGGCTATGAGCTTCTCCACCCTTCCTCCAGACTCTAGGACCTTGGTTTCCAAATGAAATCCAAAACTTGCTCTCATCTGAAAAGAGGACTTTGGACCACTGGGCAACAGTCCAGTTCTTCTTCTCCTTAGCCCAGGTAAGACGCCTCTGACGTTGTCTGTGGTTCAGGAGTGGCTTAACAAGAGGAATACAACAACTGTAGCCAAATTCCTTGACACGTCTGTGTGTGGTGGCTCTTGATGCCTTGACCCCAGCCTCAGTCCATTCCTTGTGAAGTTCACTCAAATTCTTGAATCAATTTTGCTTGACAATCCTCATAAGGCTG
>NW_015542555.1:1595764-1598053 GCF_001515605.1 Sinocyclocheilus anshuiensis
TGCAACGTGTGTTTTTTTATTAGATTACATTTTATTTTGATGGTCCCCTTTAGTCTATTGACTATAAGCAACTTTGCTACTACATGTCAACTAACTCTCATTAGAGTCCACTTCAAAAGGAGATATTTTATTTAACAGAAATCACTTTTTTTTGAGGAAATTGATACATTTAAGATAAAGATAAGATAATAAGTTGCAGCATAGTTAAAAGATATTGTCAATGTTATTCCTAATTAAGGCCCTTGGTGAACCTTTTACTATGAGTTTTTTTGTAATGATGATTAAATGTGAACATTGTTTAAGTACCACTAAATGCTCCTCAGATCCCTGTAACTTTACAATGAAGTCCAGCAGTCTCTTTACCTCTGCAGTGTGGTCATCGACAGCCTGAATGTGGATCTCCTCTGAGATAGCACTCTGTACACTGGCTGAAGAGTTCCTTGGAGCAAGTTTCTGGCCTCATCAGTCCAGAAGGCAAACCGCTGACCATGCCTTTCAAACATCAACCAGATTAATCTAAAGTACTGCCAAAACAACAGGCTAATAACACATATTGTGGTGCAACCAATCAGTGAGCCCAGTTTAATTATGAAAGATGATTTATACTTAACTAATATGCTAAAAATGATTTCTTAGCAGTTCTCACGTTGGCTACGTAAACCTTGCATCGTTTTAAGGTTATAAAATAAAACTTAATTGAAAATCGGTAAAGTTACTCACTCTGATTGCTGTCCATGTCGTCCATCTTTAGTGATCCAATTCGGCAGGTGGCGCTGTTACAAAAGAATAGGGTCCTAGAACTGCAGCCTCCGGACGGCATTTCTGAGTACCATGACAGGGATCTAATAGAATACAGAAGAGGACATGGTTTGTGAATTACATAATAACATGGTTTGTGAATTAACATAATAATCATAATCACATCTGAAAGATGCAGAGGAAAATTAAAGAGTTTTTATTTATTTATTTGTTAGGGAACGCATTGCAGCAAGAAAAAAGACTATAACAATGGCTAGCAACCAGGCACAACACCCTATCTATACCCTATCCAATCAATCAATCAATCAATCAATCAATCAATCTATCTATCTATCTATCTATCTATCTATATCTATCAGTTTGCTGCGTGGTCTGTTGTTTCTACGGTGTGGGTGGTGAATCGTGGTCATGTACAAAGACGAGACAGAACCATGTAATGAAATCCAAACAAAATGCTTCAGGGAGCAGAGTTAACAGTTCGACACAGATCTCTGTTAAAGCTGCTTACATCAGCATGTTTATTTTACATTCCAGCCTTGCTGATGATGAGCTGACTAATTATCTATTTCATTTGCAGTATGTCATTACAAAAACACACATCTGCAAAGACAGAGAATTTGTACGCTCTCACGTTTTCATAAAATCTGCTTATGCCTCAGTTAGGTTAGGTTTAGGTGGACATTCATGCTTGTACTTCACATTGTACAGATTCATATGGAAGCCCATTTCCGCCACAAAACAAAACTAAAATAAATAAATAAAGTCATTGTGACTTTTTATCTTTCAATTCTGAATTTGAATCAGTGTAACCGAGTGAAATTCTGATTTTTTTTTGTTGCTGCAATTGTAACAACTTCACATTTCTTGAGATAACTTTAACCAACTTAACTAAACTAAAGTTAACTAAACTTATAATTTTAAGTCAAGCATGAACACTTAATTTTTTAAGTTTAAATGACACATTATTATATTATTATAATTGTAAGTTGTGATAATTAATCGCATCAATCATAAAGTCAGAATAGGGAAATATATTAGTATAAGTCAATTACAAGATAAAAAAAAATCACAATTACTTTTTACAAATGACTAATTTACTCTATTTTTTTATTCTGTGACAGGAACAAAAAACAGAACTGTCAGATATAAACTCAGAATTGCAATATAAACTTACAATTCAAGGGGGAAAAGGCAGAATTGTGAGATACAAAGTCACAATTACCTTTTTCTTTTTTTTTATTCCATGGCAGAAACAAAAAACAAAAACAACTAAAAATCAGAAATTAAAAAAAATAAAGTCAGATTTATGAGGTTTAAACACACAATTGTGAAATAAACTTGCAATTCTGAGAAAAAAGGCAGAATTGTGAGATAAAAAGGTGTAATTATCATTTTTTTTATGTTTTATTCTATGGTAAAAAAAATAAAAAAATAAATAAAAAACAACAACAAAAGAAACAGGGCTGCGTTTCCCGATAACGTTGTCTCTTAGCTCGCTACGAAGACTCTAAAGGTATATCTTAACTAAAG
>NW_015542555.1:1598078-1629017 GCF_001515605.1 Sinocyclocheilus anshuiensis
GCAATGGCATGGAAGCCTTGATGTGCCTCCATCTTTTCGTGCCTGGCGAAAGGCATATGTATATAATCGGTGGCGTGACGGTGCAAGATGTAGTGAACACACCGCCACACCGAGGTCTTACTCAGCCCATATCCATCCCCAACCACCCCCAGAAAACTCCCCACAGCATAAAAACGGAGAGCTGCCAGCAGCTGAATTTCGGGGCTTAGGGGTAGCTCAGTCAAGTTTGTCTCTACAAAGTTTGACCAACAAGATGTAAAAGCTGCTGAATTTGCTCCCGTGGCAGGCAACATTTTTGTAGAATAGTATCTTTTGACATGGTAGCTATTCTGACACTATTATGAAATAGAGCACATACACTAACTGGCTCCGCGGCAGCCGTCTTTAATTTAGGACAACTATTCGCTGTCTCGCTGCCATAGTTTGACCAAACTCCCCATCACATTCATTCCCTTTAAATAGACTCCTAATTATGTGCTGCCTAATATTTTACCAGCCGATGTGCCTTTGTATAATGGAAAAACTAACAACCATCAGTATAATGACAGTTTTATTCTTTGCATAAAAACACTTCAATTAATTGAACACTAATTGAACACTGGGTGTATTAGAACGACGTAGCATTAAGAAGGTTTCGGGAAACGCAGCCCAGAATTGTAAGATGTAACATCAGAATTGTGAGATATAAAGTCAGAATTAGAAACTCTTGCAATATAAACTTGCAATTCAGAGGAAAAAAAGTCTGAATGGTGAGATAAAAATTCACAAATTGCCTTTTATTTTATTTTATTTTATTTTATTTCTGTGGCGAAAATTGGTTTCCACACATTTAAACCAAATTGCCACTTTGTAAAACAGTTTTCTCATCAGGTTGGAATCTCTGCGTTTTCGTTTATAAAGTATGTGTGCAGTGGCAGAGCTAATCTGCCTTTAATCCTCTAATTGAGTCAATTCAGCAACCACTGCCTCACACTGGGTGTAAAACACACATGCTCTCTCTCACACACACTCCCTTTAAAACGCAGCCATGCGTATCGCTCTGTCTCTGATATAGTCACTATTCCTGCACTTTCTCATCTGCTTTCACTCCACAACTGCTCTCTCTCTCTCAAGCGTTTCAATCCCCATCCACTCCCTCTGTCTGCCTCCTTCAGTTCAACTCTCACTTGACCTGTCAAAACGTTCCCTTCCTCTGCAGCCTGCCTCAGTGTCATCATTTGTTCTTGCTCTGAAAGTAACATTAAGAACAAATCCAAAACATCACCAAATAAAAAATTAAACATCTGTCATCATTTACTCACCCTCATGTCATTCCTAATCTGTATGACCTTCTTTCTTCTGTGGAACACAAAAGAAGATATTTAGTAGAATGTTCATGCTGCACTTTTCCATACACTGAAAATTAATGGGCCACCTTTTCAAACATTTTTCATTTTTGACTTAATTTAAACAGCTCTGTTCAGACTTGTTGCTGTGAAGACTGATCCCTTGAATTCCAATCAGTGTTCAGTTTCAAGGCTGTTTTTGAGAGTGTTGATTTAGATGGGCCCCGTTTGATATTTGAGAGTCGTGGTTTGAACCCTGCTCTAGTAATGCAATTACAGGGTTATATTTGATCATGGCCGGCCATCAAAGCACAGAATGTGTTGTGAGTGTTGTGTGATGCTGTCTGGCTGAAGATGAAGGCTGTTGCTCCAGTGCTTCCACGGATCCATATCTATGTCATTACCGCACACATCATGCTCATCTGGTAAAGTAATGCCTTTGTTAAGGATGGCAGATGTGTGCATGATAGCCACAGTTACAGAGCACACACTGAGTCATGTCAAAAACTCATGGCGCAATGAAAGAAAGACAGTTTTGTATGGAAGCCTGTTTGTGCCAAGGAATAAAACAATTAAAAAGGTAATTGCTACTAAAAGGTAATTGCTACTAATTGCTATAAACTTGCAAATTCTGAGAAGAAAAGCCTGAAGATGTAAATTATATAAATTGGGAGAAAAGTCAGAATTCTGAGATTATATTTTGCAAGAGTTTAGTTCTCAAAATTCTGTACAAATTGTGAGATGTAAACTCTGAATTGCAAAGAAAATGTCCAAACTGTAATACAAATAGTGGAATATATATACACAGTGTGTGTGTATATATTCTCAGAATTGTGAGTTTATATTGTTTGTATCTTAGAGGAAAAAGTTTCCATATAATTTTTTTCTCTCTCACTGTTTTGTTTTAAAACTTGGGTCACTTTTGAAAAAGTGGATTCACAAAGCCATTAAAAACAATATACATCAATGTCATTTTTATTTTTATATTTTTACTATATTGTTATTAGGGGTGTCATGAGATCCTTTTAGCACATGCTGACCTGAGAGTCTTTTTTCCCCATATTAGTATGGTATTAGTATTAGTATTTCAATATTCAAGTTTCAAGTTTATTTGTATAGCGCTGTTCACGATACAAATCGTTGCAAAGCAATTTTACAGCAAATTAAGTTTCTACAATATTTAGTAGTAGCTTATCAGTGGTGACTGTCAGTTAATGTACATATGGCAGAAATGTACGGAAAAATCAATTAAAGACGTAATCAACTGGTGATAATTGAGATGACTCCCCATTTAAATGAGCAAAGTGGTAGTGATCGGACAGGTAGGAATTGAAACCATCTTAAAGCCTGCCCTTGAATACCCGTATAGTTTTGTAATCGATCTATGAGTATGTCATGATCTATAGTATCGAACGAAGCACTAAGATCAAGTAAAACTAGCAATGAGATGCAGCCTTGGTCTGACGCAAGAAGCAAGTCATTTGTAATTTTAACAAGTGCAGTTTCTGTGCTTATGTGCTATGGTGGGGCCTGAAACCAATATTAATGATTAATGATCAATTAATGATCAATATGAATGGTTCTGTGTGATGT
Organism: Sinocyclocheilus anshuiensis; assembly: GCF_001515605.1. Classification (NCBI taxonomy): domain Eukaryota; kingdom Metazoa; phylum Chordata; class Actinopteri; order Cypriniformes; family Cyprinidae; genus Sinocyclocheilus; species Sinocyclocheilus anshuiensis. Next base: position 1,600,997 of record NW_015542555.1, read on the forward strand.
TAGATTTGTGAATGAATCACTATTGATCTAAATTGAAATTGTTAGTTGAAATTGTCGTTTACTAAATGACAGTTTACTCATGTGCTGAACTGTATCCACTGGTCTCTCACACCAAAATAGAAACATTATTATTTCAATGATTTCAACAATTAAAAAAAAAAAAAGAAAAGAAAAATAGCGCTGGATGAGGATATTTACTTTTCAATCCACTGTCGGAAACAAAATTAGCAAATGCCTTTGTTTGTCAGCGATTAAGCAGATTTCTAAGCAGTGTGCAGCATAACACTTCTGTCTAACTTGCAATGACAACTTCCATATTCCTGAATATGCATGATTGAGCAAATTGGTTTAGTGAATGATTTAGTGATTCATAAAAAATAAAGACAGTCACCACCTACTTTCTGAAATATTTTATTATTTGCAATGTTTATCAGGATAAACAATTCTTCCATCTATAGTATTATAGTTAATTAGCATAACCATAGCCTTTTTATGGTTGGCAAACTTGACACACTAATACAGAATAAGCATATATCTATTTATAATGGCTTCCGGCATGTCTCGTCCAATCAAAGTCAAAACTATCTTTGAACAAAGTAAAAAGCACAGGTCAGATCAAGTCTGTTTTTCATTTCAACAAAGTCAAGAATAAAGCTGGTCATGGACAGCATATATTATGAATATTTCATCCAGAGCCAGACACAAAGTGTGTGCATGTGCAGCTGTATATTGAGAAGCAATTAGAATGGTGCCACACTGCATGTTTGATCACCCTTACGCCTGCCATCAGCTTAATGTGACAATCCTTGTGTTGAATGTAAATGAATCTGGAAAGGCAGCTTCGCTGTCCACATAATTTTAGCTCATTAGTACTAGTTAAAAGATCTGAAACAGTTTGCAAGCTAGTTCCCTTTCATGGGAACTTCGAACTGCGTCCTCTAGGGGTCGCTATGGGGAACGCCTCGTCGTGACCCGTGTCTAAATTTGTGGAGCTGTATGCTTAAAAAAAAAGACTGGCTTTAGATGAATTTAGTATTGGTTAGTGCAGGTTCTTCAGACAACTTGAGCCATTTTTATGCACATTTGGTAAATTTTTTGATTGTAGTCCAAAGGTTATTAAATATCTGCGTTTCAGATGTCAGGGTCTGTCACACAGTTTCATACTACATAACTAATATTTTCACATGAAAACCAGCCCTTACATTTTTCCTGTTCATAGGTTTTATTGGCCTCTGGTTGACCTGCTCCTCCTGAATATTATTAATATCCTCATGTAGCTACTGTCAGGCAAACACAGTCTGTTCCTGCAGAGCAACATTAAAAATTGCAGGCAGTTGCAACACAGACAGCCATTAGAGATTATGGTTTGCAGACAGTAAATGAAAGGAATCTAATAAAAGAGAAACTGGCACTGTTAAAGAAACCATTAAGGCTGGTGTGCTACAAGTCTGTTTACGAAATGTATATCCGGTCAAAACTGAAGCACATATTCATCATGGCCAGTTGCTGGTGATGCTGATACTGTTCTGCTGGTGTTGGTATTGTTTTGTTTTGCTTTGTTTTCTTTTGTTTGGGGTGTTGTTTGTTTCCTTATTTTGCCTTCTTTTGTTTTGAGTTTTGTTAGTTTGTTTTTGTGTGTTCTATTTTAGTTTTTTTGATATTTTGTTTTGTTGAGGATTTGTTGTTTTGTTTTGATTTGTTTTGGGTTTTGTTGTGTTTATTTGTTTTGTTTTGTTTTGTTTTAACTTTCCAGAACACACTACACTCTTAAAAATAAAGGTGCTTCAAAAGGTTCTTCACAGCGATACCATAGAAGAACCATTTTTGGTTCAACAAAGAAACATTCAGTCAAAGGTTCTTTAAAGAACCATCTCTTTCTTACCTTTTTATAATCTGAAGAACCTTCTTTCGCCACAAAGAACCTTTTGTGAAACAGAAAGGTTCTTCAGATGTTAAAGGTTCTTTATGGAATCATTTAGACAAAAAGGTTCTTCTATGGCATCGTGAAGCACCTTTATTTTTAAGATTGTAGCTACCGCCTAGCAATGCACCACTCACATTTTTTTCAGACAAAGTAAAAATAGCTTAGTAACGTAGCGTTGTAAAAAAGATTTATGTAAGGCTAGTGAGAAATGGATGTGCTGTCATAGCAAAAACACGTTAGAGGAGTTCCAGAAATCCAGGCTGCAAGGCGACCTATGGCTTATTCAGCAGAAGAAAGATATTCTGCACTTCTACATAAACATCAGGACTCACTATATCATTTCTTATAAAGAATACTTAAAAGGTTTTTACTGGCCGCTGTTATCTAAGCAAATGACCACTGTAAATCTCTCTAATGGTAATTTGGAAAGTATGAACTGTAAAGAATAGAAAGCCAATCAAATTACATGGGCTTCATTGTGATACTGTCAAGAGTCCACAGAAACCGAGGGCAAAAGAAACTGTTTCATACCATCTGAAGATCATTTTAAGGGAGCTCATTTAAGATTAGATAGATAGATAGATAGATAGATAGATGATAGATAGATAGATAGATAGATAGATAGATAGATAGTGTCTACTGTAATAGAGCATTACAACACGACTCTGGCTATTGACCAAGAGGCAATGAATAAATGATAAATGAATAGGAAACATGATTGATGCTGTGTACATTTCTGCTCATAATACATTTCCAAACCAAAAAGAAAAGGATTTTTCTGAGAAATAAACGTACAAAATAAAATGTATAAAAATAATTTAAAAACAGTACAAAAAAATAAAATGTTATGAACAAATGAACAATGTTAATATACACTATCATTCAAACATCTGGAGTCAGTAAGAGTTATTTTATTTATTTATTTATTTTTTACTTTTGGAAGAAATAATACTTTTATTCAGCAAGGATGCATTAAAATAATCAAAAGTGACAGTAAAGGCATTTATAATGTTAGAAAAATGTAAAATATATGCTGTTCTTTTGAACTTTCTATATCATTCCTGAACAAATGCACCTTGATTTCCACCAAAATTAAGATGCACAACTGTTTCCAAACATTGATGACATTAAAAAAGGTTTCTTGAGCATCAAATCAGCCTATTAGAATGATTTCTGAAGGATCATGTGAAACTGAAGAGTGGAGTAATGATGCTGAAAATTCAGCTTTGAATCAAATGAATAAATAACATTTTAAAATATATTACAATAGAAAACAGTTACTTTACATTGTAATAATATATCACAATATTACTGTCTTACTGAAACTTCTTGCAAAAACATTAAAACATCTTACTGACCATCACTTTTGAACAGTAGTGTGTGTATATTATATTATATTATATTATATTATATTATATTATTATACCTTTTAGAAATTCATTGAGAGCATTACTGTAAACACACTTTTTGCTTGTGGTTTTTACAAACAGTACAGAACAATTTGCCTACCAACTCATTCTAAACCAAAAGATTGAAGCACTGTGGGAAAAAATATAGGTGGCATCCCGCATCTCTTCAAGAGGACTGTACAAACAGATGGCCTGCAAGAGATACTGCAACAACTTTCCATTAGTTTGTGTGTGTGTGTGTGTGTACTTCTCATCTGAAGGCAGGAACACCTGCTGAGGAGTGTTTGACACAGGGCTGAACTGACTCTATCACCTGCTGCTGTGGAAAAGTCCACGTTTTCTGTATTTTTGCTCGACGACGGCCATTTGACAGATGGGTTGCAAACCATCCCGCCCGTGGAGAAGAACACACCTGTCAGAACATCCTTCTCACCTCTCTGGCTGCGCATACAGCCGTCTTCAACCCCCGTGACCCCTTACCGTTGTTCTGATCTCATTGACATCAGTGCTATAGTCTTGTAAATGCATGTTTTTTCCTCTGGCGGTGACTTGTAAAAGCTTGTACAAACACTCGCTCACCTCTGATTCTGAGGAGAAGCCAAAGGGAGCTATGATTCAAAATTTGACAGTTGCCCTGAGCATAGTGTTGCTTAGCAACCGCCTCCTACCTTCACAGTCATGTAGCCGATAGCAGGTTTCAGAGTAGTTCAACTGCAGGCCTGGACACTTGCGAAGTCTGTCGGGACCCTCTTCCAGACACGCCTCAGCACCTTCCTTAGCATTTACTGTTGTTCAGCTCTTTTGAGCTCTGTGAGATTTAAATCCTATATCAAAATCAGTATCTCACACGTCTGTGTTCACAGAGCCTTGCACAGAGATTGCGAGAGACCTCAGCAGGGGTTTCCATGTTCAGGGTGCCAAATATTGCATAAAGAGCATGCACGATTGCACAAGTTTAAAGCAACAGATCTCAAGTCAAGTGAAATTTATTGTCCTTCCAGCCACATATACATAAATGGTGGAACAAAATGTTGGGCCACAGTACTAACCACAGCATGTACAAATATAAAATTGCTCAAACAGAATACATTAAACAAAGAGTGTGCGATATTACATATTCTTTCACAAAAGCATGCACATACAAATATTGCACAAAGAGCAAGCATTATAGGACTATACTAGACAGTGCACATTTGCATAATTTTACACATACTATAGTAAACAGAGCATGCATTTTACGACAAATGTTACACACAGAGAATGCATTACTCATAAGCAAATATTAAAAAGCATGCAGTATTACATAAAGAGCAACCTTTATATGACTATTTGACAGAGTGCACATTTGCATTATTGCACACATATTAAATAGAGCATGCATTTTACTAAAAATGTTACACAAAGTGCATGCTTTATCAAAAATCATGCTGTATTCAAAGATTGCACAAAACATTAATGCATAATGTTTTGTGCAATATTTGAATACTGCATGCTTTTTAAAATAATGAAGTCGTTAACAAAAAACACATAGTTTAACAGAACAGTAAACCCTATGAAACGAAAATATATGGGAGCATACTGGAAAGTATAATGCGATGCAATAAATAATACATTTACACATATGGGAAACTAGTGCTTACATTTTTCAATGTAGTGCAATATGGACCACATATGGCTATATATAAAAACAAATAATAATATATAGCAATGAAGAAAACATATTCATAAACTTTCATCTCACTTTATTGTTTGCATAAATATTTTATATAGGAAAATATGTGTAAATGTAAATACATCAGTATGGATCTATATTACAAAATATATTTTTTCTCATAATTATCTATACACATATGGAGGTAATTTCAACACATGTACGGGTATCATGTCAATGGAGTGAGTGAAGGAGTAAATTACACTCTTGAAAAAGAGTATATGATCAGCTGAGAGCTCGATGGTTCATTTCCCTGGGTAAAATCTTCAAAGGCAAACAATATTATGCCTCATTATACACAGAATGTACACTTGTCGACTCTCATTTTAATGAGAAAAGGAAAAAGCGTCCAGTAATCCAGTTTGCTTATCTGGCACACATGTACGGCTGGAGTATGAGCTCAGCGCAGTTACCGGGCAGAACAGATGACTCTGAAAAAGCACTGCACCTCAACAGTCATATTTCAGTTTGGCTAGAAGGCGATTTTTCCACTTTGAGTTTTCTTATGCGCACACACAGTTTCTCTTTGTGTATAGGATCAAGCATTGGGGCCCAATTTTTATTAAATACTTATTTAATTCAAATAATATAGTGATTCAATATGTTTCCTCTATGAAACATTGGTCACGTCTGCATGTAGTATTTAAAGTCAGCATGAAAGGGAAGTCCTTGTCTTTTCTTCCCTTTTGTAATGCATATCAGAGTGAAGCAGCTTTTCAAATGACAAAAAAAAAAATGTAGGGTGGGATTTAATTAGGTCCATCGGGAATTGATTGGATTGCTAGATATTTGTTGTTTGCTGTTGCTCATGTGAGTGTCAGGTTGTCACATGTCATTGGGATAGAGAAAACATGTCATTGCAAGAGGGAGAGGAAGATATTTTCATTAAAGATTACAAAGTCGCATGAATAAAAAAAACAACAAAAAAAAACAGTAATGATGTGCATGGATGATTTATAATAAACAATGCAATATTCCATAAAAAAATGTACAATAGTCAGTTTTGATTTCATGATGTCTTTAAGAGTATTTATAATAAATTTTTTCTAACTAAATAAATATTATAAATTCTAGATATTTATTTATATCAATGTTATGAAAATGTAATTAATTTTTAACTAACTGAATTAAAAGACAGATTTTTGGATTCAGTTTTGGCACATGCATTTTATTTATGTGATTATGAACATAAAATACTTGCATACATAATATTTAAGTACTGTTAAAAACACCAACAATTAAAATTAATAATTAATAAAGGACGTGTTTAAATTTAAATTCTTTAAATATTTAATTCAATTCAAGTTTATTTGTATAGCGCTGTTCACGATACAAATCGTTGCAAAGCAACTTTACAGACAATTAAGTTTCTACAATATTTAGTAGTTGGCTTGAAAAAGCCAGCTTACTGAAATCTGATTTAAACGTCTTCTTCTTCTTCTTCTTCTTCTGAGACCACATTTTAAAATGTATCTCCTCCTAGACTTTTAAACCTACAACCACCAAACTCGGGTCAGACCTTCAGAGTTGTCTGACTTGGGTTGCTATGTCTTTTCTAACTGATCCGGCTTACGGTTTTCGTAAACCAGACTATCAAAACCACCTAAAATCCCATAGACTTTCACTGAGGAAGTGAAAACTTTTATACAATAAGACTTATGGTGTATTTAAGCTGTCTATTGCTATAGCAAAGCTTAAGAACTCCCTACTGAAAAAACCCCCAGCTAAAACCAGCCTAAGCTGATTGGTTGCTTTGGCTGGTCTCCCAAGCTGGTTTTAAAGTGATTTTGGTCACTTTATTTAGCAGGTCAGGCTGGTCTTATCTGGGTTTGAGCTGTTTTTTTTTTTACTGAATCAACTGGTTTTTAGCAGGATTACCATAGACATGCTAACAACATGCTAGTAACTTGCTAATCAGGCTAGAAACATGCTAGCGACATGCTAGTAACTTGCTAATCATGCTAGCAACATGCTAGTCACTTGCTAATCATGCTGGGAACATGCTCGCGACATGCTAGTCACTTGCTAATAATGCTAACAAAATGTTAGAAACTTCTTAATGACATGCTAGTGACTTGTTAATCATGCTAACGACATGCTAGTCACTTGCTAGTCATGCTAGCAACATGCTAATCACTTGCTAATCATGCTTGCAAAATGCTAGTCAATTGCTAATCATGCTAACAACACGCTAGTCACTTGTTAATCATGCTAACAACATGCTAGCGACATGCTAGTCTCTTGCTAATAATGTTAGCAACATGCTAGAAACTTGTTAACGAAATGCTAGTGACTTGCTAATCATGATAACGACATGCTAGTGACTTGCTAGTCATGCTAGCAAAATGCTATTAACTTGATAATCATGTTAGCAACATGCGAGTCACTTGCTAATCATGCTAGCAACATGCTAGTCACTTGCTAATCATGCTAGAAACATGCTAGCGACATGCTAGTCACTTGCTAATCATGCTGGAAACATGGTAACGACATACTATTTATTTTGTTAATCATGCTAATGACATGCTAGTTATGCTAGCAACATGTTAGTCACTTGTTAATCATGCTAACAACATGCTAATGACATGTTAGTAACTTTGCTAATCATGCTAACGACATGCTAGTCACTTGTTAATCATGCTAGCAACATGCTAGTCACTTGCTAATCATGCTAACAACATGTTAATGAAATGCTAGTAACTTTGCTAATCATGTTAACGACATGCTAGTCACTTTCTAATCATGCTAGCAACATGGTAGAAACATGTTAACGACACGCTAGTAACTTGCTAATCATACTAACAATGTGCTAGTCACTTGCTAGTCATACTAGCAACATGCTAGTCACTTGCTAATCATGCTAGCAAAATGTTAATCACTTGCTAATCATGCTAGCAACATGCTAGTCACTGGTTAATCATGCTAACAACATGATATCGACATGCTAGTCACTTGTTAATCATGCTAGCAACATGCTAGTAACTTGCTAATCATGCTAGCAACATGCTAGAAACATGCTAACGTCATGCTAGTAAATTGCTAATCATGCTAACGACATGCTAGTCAACATTTTTGTCTATTTATCTATTTAACTATCTATTTTTCTGATAGATTGAATTGCCTTCAAAACTTTAAAACTGCTTCAAACTAGTTAAAACTGAAAACCCTCAAACTTTAAGCTTTTAAAACTACTTCAAACTTTCTGGCTAGGCTTTTTCAAGGCAACTTAGAGTTTGTCTACAAACTTTACTATCTAGTTGCAAATTGTAATCCAAGATATTCTGTGTACTGTTTTTTTGGTCCAATAAGTAATATCTTGGTCTTATCCGAATTTAATAGGAGAAAATTATTGGTCATCCAATCTTTTACATTTTTAACACACTCTGTTAGCTTAGATAATTTAGAAGTTTCATCTGGTCTTGTTGCGATATATAGTTAAGTATCATCAGCATAACAGTGGAAACTAATCCCGTATTTTCTAATAGTATTACCAAGGGGCAACATATACAGTATATTGAAAATAGCAGAGGACCTAGGACAGATCCTTGTGGCACTCCATATTTTACTGGCATTTACTTTTTTTCGATTAAAAAAAAAAACATTTTAAAATTATAAACTGATGATGCAATGTTTATATATAAAATATTAATTTACTGTTATTAAAAAATAAAAATAAAATAAAATTAATAATAATATTATATTTGGGCACAAGATGTTTCTTAATGAAATACATTTTAAAATTATGATCTCATGATGAACAAAAAACTTTTACATATACAATATTTAGTTATAATTTCAACAACAACAAAAATAAATAAAACAATATATAACAATGAACAATGAAACACAAACAAATAAATAATGTTTTTATTTATTATATTTACTTAATGCAATATACATTTTATTTACTTTAATATTAAATTAATATTACTATTAAAATAATATTATTTGAAATACATTTGGCATCAGGTTTGATTTCTTTTATGCAGAACTATGCTCCTTGTACATTTTTGTAAAATATTTATTCTGTCATGCTATGATAAAAACTATGATGGCATGATAAAAATCAGACTGAAATAGTATCTTATACTTCTTCTTGCAACTATACTGTATATGAATAATAGATTTAGCCACAGTATATATATGGAGGGGTGGCTGGAGGTTTGTAGTTAGACATTATTTGATCAAAAGTGTCCGTCAATATCCATCCTGAGGCTGAATGTCTAGGAACCAGCTAGACTGTGTTTTCCAGCCCTTTGATCTCTAGAGACACAGTGAGGCTGATCATGTGTCTGTGCTCTCCACAAAACAGACAGCAGAATAAAGCCAACAAAATCAAGTTATTTTGGTTGCTGCAGACCTCTGCAGATCAGAAACAACAGTGCAAAGGCTATGGGGGGCTAAATCAAAAGCCTGACTGAATCACAACAGTGATTTGTATAAAGCAGCACTTGAAACTGATGATGAAGGGGAATGTTTTGTCTGGAAAACAAGTTTGCATAATGAGCCATTCAACTCAAAACACGATTTCTGTGGGTAACACTTTATTTTAATGGTCCCTTTTGAACATTCTGATGACAATAAGTAATGTTGCACCTACATGTCTACTAACTCTCATCAGAGTATTAGTAGACTGTTTGCTTAATATCTGCTAACTCTTTATTTTGAGGGTCTCCCAACAGACATTCTACTGACTATAACTAACTTTGCAAGTACGTCAACTTATTCTAACCCTAACCCTACCAGTCTACTAATACTCTAATGAGAGTTAGTAGACATGTAGGTGCAACGTTACTTATAGTCAACAGAATGTGTTAAAGGGACCATGAAAATAAAGTGAAACCTTTCTGTGTTCTAATTTTCTACATATTCCAAATTAATTGGCACCCAATGCTAGCATGACTGCTCTACATTGTATGATATCATGTTACCCAGAAACCTTTGCTCATATGGTTTAATATATATCCCAGATCCTTCTGAGATCAGCAGTAGTTATAATGCTATCGATGCAAGCACTGCAGATTTTAATGTGGGCTGCACCTAACGGCGACTGAGAATCATAGCTACTGAGGTCACTATTGACGTTATGGTGATTGAGAGGCATTGCTTTTGTGTGCAGTGCAGCATTCCTGCAGACGTGGCTTTTTTCCACAGCTGCAGGGATTAGTTTGAGTGAATCCGTTTTTTAATGTGCTTCTCATAAATGATGCTTGCTTACTATAATCCTAAATGACCTCTTAGGTGCTTTAAGGGCTTGTTTAGGAATGTATTTTTAAATTCAACATAAAATCTAAATTTATTTAATTTCTTAAAAGAATAGTTCGCCCAAAAATGAAAATCTGCTGAAAATGTATTCACCCATAGGCAATGCAAGAAGTAAATGAGTCTCGTCTTTGGAACAGACAGCATTACATCACTTGCTCACCAGTGGATCCTTTGCAGTGAATGGGTGCTGTCAGAATGAGAGTCCAAACAGCTGATAAATACATTACAATAATCCACAAGTAATTCACACCATGTCTTCTGAAGTGAAAAGCTGTGTCTTTTAAGAAACAAATCCGTCATTAAGACGGTTTGAACTTCAAACCGTTGTTTTCGGCTAAAATACGAGTCTTCTATCCATAATATTGCGTTATCCAGTAAAAATAAGTCTCATCTGAATCAGGAGAGAAATATGCACAGATCAAGCATCATTTACAAGTGAAAACAGTCTAAAACAGTTCTAAACAAATCTGTGGATTTTGATGTGAAAGGACAACAGGGAATGGATGTTTATTTTTTTATTTTTTTATTTTTTTACTGGTGGAAGCTTTGTATTGGGTTATGGACTGGTATTTTGGCCAAAAGCAACAGTTTAAAGTCTTAATGATTGGTTTGTTTCTTAACAAAAACATAGCTTTTCACTTCACAAAATGTAAATTGATGGACTGAAATGGTCTGGATAACTTGTGGATTATTGTGATGTTTTCATCAGCTGTTTGGACTCTCATTCTGATGGCACCCATTCACTGCAGAGGATCCACTGGTGAGCAAGTGATACAATTCTAAATTTCTCCAAATCTGTTCTGATGAAGAAACAAAACTCATCTACATCTTAGATGGCTTGAGGGTGAGTAAATTCTTCTTTTTTATTTTTGGATGACCTATTTCTTTAATACTCACATTTCAGGTCTTATTGTACAAAATTGATCAGTGCATGCTATCAGCATCTGCCAAATATATTAATCTAATACAAGTACAAAGAGCCATTTTCTATTTGTTTTTAATAAAGCTTTCTGCTTTATGTACAGGACTGTCTTGAATAACAACAGATTTGTGTTTAGCTGTGCTAATCTAATCTTCTGCTTATTGAGCTCTCAAATGATTTACTCTGCGATGGCGCTACAGTTGGCATCCAATCATTTGGAGAGGCAATCAAGAGGAGCTGCGGCTCCCTGCTTCTCAAACCAATTACATGTATTCGTTATGATATCTAATTAGCTTCATATTGACTGCCAGGGTGTATCATTCATGTTGGATGAAAAATAATAGCTTATCCATCCAATACTGGCAGCTGTCATTGTTCATACTGTGATGCTGTTGTTAACTGGCAAATGTAGTGGAGATTTTGTGGTCCTTTGACAAATAAATGAAACTACTGAATTTGTGCATGAGTGATCTGCAAGTAATGGGTGATTTAAAGATGAGTGTGAAGGGCCATAAGTAAGGTTTCTCATTATTATTTCCTCATGTTTTAATTCCACAAAGCTTGAGATTTGGGTTTTCAAGGTTTTGCTGGTTAGCATGAGATTGTTCAACCCTGATGGCAGAAGCTGAAACTACACCTTTCTGCTGCCAAAAAGCATTTCTTCATTAAAGACTATTCAAGTGCAACTGGCTGTTCCATTATAGTTAAATATAATGTAACGAAGACAATAGCTCCAGAAACCCTTCTCCTTCCTCAGCTCCACCTGTATAGATCTGCTACGGGGTGACTACATGTATGTTAAATATGGGGGTTATTTCATATATGTTATATGTGCAGCAGCAGTATTTCATACACGCTCACAGCAGCATGTTGTGGATGTTTTGGCAACAGCATGTCTCAGCACTCGGCATATCTATTCTGCCAAGACCAAACACATTAACATTGCCATGTACATTACCATGCTAAACTCTCTGAGTTGTCATGACAGAAATAAATAAAAATCCTAAATAAGAAAAAAATATTTCTTATTTTACGTTTACTACTAAAACTAAAAAAGCAATGGAATTTACAATAAATAAATAAATAAATAAAAACTATAATATTATCTCAATTATATTAAAATCTATTCTGACTTAAAATATAGTTTTTTTTTTTTTTTTTAAATGATAAGATTGCAGCAGGATTGCAGCAGGTTGCATATCACTCTCTGACCGGTGTGAATGTAAAAATGTGAATTTTAGGAATAGTTCACCCAAAAACGAATATGCTGTCATCATTTACTCACCCTCATACCATTCCAAACCTGTATGACTTTCAGTCTTCTGTGGAATACAAAAGAAGATCTTTTGCAGAATGTTGGTCTCACTCTGTCATCTTCTGTGTTCTTCTTCCTCTTCTACTCATGATTTCCATGCTCTATTAATGCAGTCTCTCTCTTCCTCTCTCTCTCTGTCAGAGTGGTTCCCCTCCTGAGATACTGAGTGGTACATTCCTATCTACTACTCACTGCTGCTCTGCCTCTCGGTCCATCAGACAGCCGAGTGCTTGCTGCACGCTGTACTGCTCCACAGCATCACTGGCCGTGTGTGTGTGTGTGTGTCTCTAACCCTCCAGTGCTGCTCGTCTAGACGTTCGGGATGTGCGGCGGGTGGCCTGTGCTGTAAACGAACATCAACACTCCGGCACTCCCACTGCAAGACTCCTGGTAAGACTCAGCAGCGGCTCTGGGATGTCTTCCCCAGGATCCGCCAGCAGCAGCAAGAGGAATTCCTGTAAGTAGCGTCTTTCTTTCTTTTACTACTGATGGTTGAAGTATCTTCTGACCCGCAGTGCTTCAGTGACTCCGCATGGGTTGTTTAAAGATGTGCATGCTGGAACAGAGCAGCTGTTGATCAGGATTTCAGATAACAGTTGTTTACTGGACTTGGCTTGTCCCATTATGTTGGATGTTTATTAATCACTTAATGGCTTTGTAATAAGATGGAAGAAAGAAAGGAGGCATATATCTTTCTTGCACTCAACAATGTGTCTTTTAGCACTAAATCAGAGGTTCTTCGCAGTTGTTTTTGCATCCAGATCCAGATTTTACACTGGACTTAAGGTGGCAAGCCAAAATGAATGTAGTTTATCATGCAAAAGTAAACAAATGTGTCCTTAAAATCAAATGCTGAAATGTATTACCATGTACTGAAATATGCAAAATTATTGTGCGTCTTAAATTTCGATGATTTCACACTCTCGGCAGCCAATAATTCATTGACCAAAACACTGTGGTCGACAAAAACTGTGTTTATCTTCTTTTAAGTAAGGAAATGTCATGAAACCTCTTCATATTGTCACCTGCCCAGTTTGGCTAGCTTCTACCAAATACAGATGAATTTGCATCAAAATACAATGGAATTTGATTGGACACACGACCTTTGGCATCACCAAATGTGTTGCTAACTCCTTTGACGTCAACAATGATGGGAAGTATTTTCGCAATCTTGTAAACATTGATTAGCCTAATTATTTAGTTATGCTAACAATGTATGCTTATGTGATTGCATTTATTCATTAGCATTTAGCATTGTTTGTATTCTTTACCAGTTGAGAAGCGCTGCTCTAAAGCACTGTTACTAGAGTCTCCAAGCCGCAGCTTTCTAGTGTTGTCCAGTGCAATTTTTCACAAGAAAAACTTTTGTTAATATTTCATTGCGTGTGAAGATGTTGGAGCGGCGGCGAGTGAAATAATAGCAGCATGTATGAGTCAGCGTGAAAGCTGTGTGAGGGAGAATCCTCAGGGGACGAACTTGAGTACTGAGTATTGATGGAGCGCAGAGACACACTGTGATATCTGCTGAAATGTATTACCATGTACTGAAATATGCAAAATTATTGTGCGTCTTAAATTTCGATGATTTCACACTCTCGGCAGCCAATAATTCATTGACCAAAACACTGTGGTCGACAAAAACTGTGTTTATCTTCTTTTAAGTAAGGAAATGTCATGAAACCTCTTCATATTGTCACCTGCCCAGTTTGGCTAGCTTCTACCAAATACAGATGAATTTGCATCAAAATACAATGGAATTTGATTGGACACACGACCTTTGGCATCACCAAATGTGTTGCTAACTCCTTTGACGTCAACAATGATGGGAAGTATTTTCGCAATCTTGTAAACATTGATTAGCCTAATTATTTAGTTATGCTAACAATGTATGCTTATATGATTGCATTTATTCATTAGCATTTAGCATTGTTTGTATTCTTTACCAGTTGAGAAGCGCTGCTCTAAAGCACTGTTACTAGAGTCTCGCAGCTTTCTAGTGTTGTCCAGTGCAATTTTTCACAAGAAAAACTTTTGTTAATATTTCATTGCGTGTGAAGATGTTGGAGCGGCGGCGAGTGAAATAATAGCAGCATGTATGAGTCAGCGTGAAAGCTGTGTGAGGGAGAATCCTCAGGGGACGAACTTGAGTACTGAGTATTGATGGAGCGCAGAGACACACTGTGATATCACACACACACACGCACACGCACGCACACACGCACATAAAGAAAACCTCACATCTCTATGTGCCGTTTTTCCACCGCCTTTGAGTCTGTTTGGCTTTCATGTTGATTAGTAGTGCAGGAGAGCTCTCTAAGTCTCATTATTTTGATGACCCCACCCCTCCCCCCGTCTGTCTCTCCTCCTCAGAATGCGATTTACAGTACTGTCAAGGCTCTTTCAGACCCTGGAAACCTCATCCCAGAATATCTTTAATTACGCAAACCACCTGCTCTCAATGACCCTCAACCCACTCTGGTTTCCAATCAGCATCAGAAGTGATTGTTATTTTGTCTCTTCAAGTGTTAACGTAGTTAAGCCAGTGAGTTAATCCATTCATTTAGATCTTAAAGAGATAGTTATCGGAAAAAAAAAACCAAAACAAGCATTTCCTCAGACTACAAACCTGTATGATGTTCTTTTCTCCATTGAACACAAAAGGAGAAACTTTGAAGAATGTTCACACATCACACAAAATCTCATTCTTGCTAACGTATTATTATGTTTATTGCAAAATGTGCATATAAATATTTAAGTAATTTGCAAGCATAAGGAGGATGTCATTGACATCAAATCTGCTATGTGATATTTCTTAATGCATCATGTTTGAATGTATGCAACCAAGGGAATTGATGAAGAGTTGAATGAATATGAATGACATGAAGAATGAAGATTTAAATGAGGTCTGTTCTTCGCATTAAATTTTGTATGACTTTAAAAGAATTGGAATATAGTGCACATATTATATTGATAACTTTCATGGTGCTCTTTTGGTTCTTTCTGAAGCCTGATAGCCCCAGTCCCCATTCACTTTTATTGTATGGAAAACAGCAGTTTGGACATTCTGCTAAACTTCTCATTTTGTGTTGCACTGAAGAAAGAAAGTCATACAGGTTAGAAAGACATTAGGGTGAGTAAATAATAACAACATCTAAATTCAGAGTTAATTGTTTCCTAAAGAGGGTTTGCTCAAATGAGAACTATTGTTGGATAGTCTTTGGTTGGATTTACACACAGTGGTTTTTGCTGACAGCTAAAACCAGCCAGTCAGTGAGATGACAGAGGTGCTGATTAAAGACTATTGAGCAGAATTCAACAGAGAGCAGGGCTCTAATCTCACTGTCTTCTTGTTTGTCTCTTGACTGCTTCATTTGACTTTATGCGTGCCAGGGTTCCCTTGCTTGTACATTAAATGTTAATATTGTTTAAATTAGCATGCGACAGAAAAGATTAGTGTAGGGTTAATTTGGTAGTGTGCTGTGTAGCCTTTGCCCTCTCTCTTCCTGGCTTTGCTCTGTGTTCATAAACTGCAATTATTTCATAAGGATGACAGCTTGGAGACATGGATTGGATTTGGAGGTGTGTGTGTGTTCTTTGAGGTTGAACAAAAGCACTGACGTAAAAGTTTATTTACAGACGTGTTTTTGACAGAAAGATGAAAATTCCAAGTCAAAGGGTGAACAGGATATATGTAATTGTCATGTTTACTATAGTCTACTCTATGACTTTTTTAGTGTAATGTGCAAGTTCTCTATTTATTGAGTCACATCAGTGGCCCTTATATCTTCTTTATCCAGTACAAATATCGTCTCTGGCCTACTATATAATTTTATGAGTCACACACTTTGTTTAGTGTTTTGCATGTCTTGATTGTCTCTAGATCACTAAGGTGGCAGAGCAGATCTGACTCGCATTATTCATCAGCGGGTTGCCAGATCCTCTCTGATGATTATAGTGCTACCGTTGTAATCAATAAAGCCATCTGTTGCATACAGTATGCGCAACACAACAAAACCAGAAGTCTCTCATTGTAATAAAGAAACCTGTTTAATTCAGTAAATGGCGTCCAGTTATTATGTCAGCAATAAAAAAAATAAAATATTTTGCCTTTTTAAACCAAATTTTGTGGAAAAATGTCTTAATGCTGCAATCTAATAATAATAATAAAGTCAAATACTGTCAAATAATAACAGTCAAATATGAGTCAAGAAGGATGTGATGAATATAGTATCATTGGTTCATTCACTGGAACCAGAGTGCAGCAGTCGGTTTCTGAGGTAAAAAAAAAAAAAATCATTTTCTGCATAGGGGAATTATTTTGGTAACACTTTCTATGAAGCCCGTATTTATAATACATTATAAGGGTATTCTTAAGGCATTATAATGAATGCATAATGCATTATAAAAAAACGTATAATATGTTGTATCATCTCATGAATATTCATAAGAACAGTTTTAATATATTATAATATTTACTTATTTGTGGTAGCTTTTAAGAGTATGATGATTTATAACACAATGAACACGTTGCATCCATTTTTACAATGGATTATATTTCTCATAGTTATAATGTATTATAAGTCTCATATCTTGCCATTTTTCTTATGCTACTTTACTTAAAGAGGTCAAAGACCACTTATAAATAGTAATAATAATAATAATAATTTTTTTTTCTCTCAAAAAGCCATAAGATCAGACATCAGATCAGATGAATGTGTAATATGACACATTTGCTTTGAACTATTTTTATTGTAATATCAGTTTGATTATTTTGATGGTACCATTTAGACAGCTGTTGATAAGTAACTCTACAACTACATGTCAACTAGCAGTCATTGGAGTATTAGTAGTATGTCTGCTACTGTAAATATATGCTAACACTTTATTTATTATAATGCCTTAAGAATACCCTTATAATGTATTATACATACGGGCTTCATAGAAAGTGTTACCATTATTTTTTAACAATGCCTTGCAAACCGTTAAAGACAGACCTACTGTGAGCTCCAAAGTTGTTAATCGATGCTATGCTTTTGTTAAAGTCATCAGCCTGCATTATTTCAACTGATTTTTTAAATAATCAGGTTTAGCATCAGAGTTCCCGATAAAAACTACCTTACCCATGATTCTGCAGAGAATCTCCACCAATCAGAGAATCGAAACAAGCAAATTGCACTAAAATAACTCTTTAGCCTGTACACTCCTATTAAGCACTATGAATGTCATAACTGACCCTCCTTATTGTAACAGGGCAGGCTTTATTTAAAAAGAGTGGAGTCAAAACAAGCAGGGTCATCCACCAGAAAACAACAATGAACAGGGCGAGACAAAAGAGTAATCCAGAAACGGGAAATGGTCAGGGCAGGCAGCAAACAATCACAGACACACAAGGTAAACAGTCCAAGGTCAAAAACACGACAAGGCAGAGCAAAAAAACAAGGCAGACAAGGCAAGGGAAACAAGGGAACAAGAAATCAGGATACAATACTTAGCCGTGAGTGTGTGTGTGCTGCTTAAATAGTCTACTGATGGGAAACAGGTGAGTCTGTAATCAGTTCCTATGCATGGGATTATGGGAAATGGAGTCTGCTGGAAAATAGACTGAATGGTAGTAGAGCCCTCTGATGGCGAATTGCAGAGTCCGGATTTGTGACACTTATGCTCTCAAACCACTTACATATTTGTAAATACTGAGCAAAGTATACAGTATATATTGCACACTGCATGTAAGCAACATATAACAACAAAGTTAGAATGCTCCAGTTATAACAAACAAAGCAAGTGTGTAATGTCACTAAAGGGGAGGGCAGGGCACAAATCTTAATTAGCTCTCATGTTGCCCTTTGTTCTTTACATGGAGGTAGGTTAAATGTCTTTACAACACTGCTACAGAAGCAGTCGTGATGGGAATACAGCAATCAGTGTCATGCTGAATTACACATGTACAGTAAACAGTCGAGGGAGCTCACATTCACAGAGCACCTGGTTAAACAGGTGCTCGGACGGAAAACAGCCTTGTGCTGCTCAAACTACTTAACCTCGGTGTGAGCAGTGAAGTGTGCTGATGGTGCCGGAGGTTGAAGGGGTATGTAAACATTTGGGAATAATGGACATGGATGCTCAGAATGAGAGCTGGAAGTTAAGGAGGAAAACGAGAGGAGGTTTTTTGATGTAGGATCTGTGCTGCTGTTAATTGGTGGTGGATGTGGCTGAGAGCACAAAAGGAAAACTCACTCTGAGGGAATTATATGTGTGTTGAGTGTGCAGAAGACACACACGGATGTCTAGATTTAATAGTTGAACTGGGACTGACCCATATTCCATATGCAGCTTTATACTGTATATAGGGAGAAAATAGAACTGTTATGTGAATGTGAATGATGTTGTGCTGATTTACATTTTGCTTTGGGTGATTAAATTATATGAGCTATTAAGAGATATGTGTTAGCAACAAATAAGTTTATTATAACAGTATTGTAAGTCAGAGTAAGTCAGAAAGCCTTTTCTATAAGTAATAGTTTTACTTTAAAGATAATTTATCACTTATATAATTAATTTAATTATTATTATATAATTGTTATCTGTTTAGCTTTTAATTAATTTATTATGGTATTATTACATTAATTATTATTATTAGTTATACATTTATTATTATTATTATTAAGAAGAAGAAGAAGAAGATGATGATAAAACTGTACATTACTAACTAATGCCAGTGTAGCTAGGCATACTGGTGTAAAATGGATTTGCGTAATTAGCATATACTATATAAATGTGTTTTTGAATAGCCATGAATTCATGGGTTCCATGATTATGATTTGCAAAATGAAATGGGAATGAAATATGGAAGATAATTAGCTAGCTTATGCTGGTTATTGTGGACAGTAAATCTGTTTTTCAGTGCTGCTATCAAACAGGTCCAGACGTGATTAACTTGCTTCCTGGGATAATGCATATAAACACCAGCAAATCCGTTATTTTGAATGACATTTCACACTAATAGGCTTTTTTTGTCCCCTCAAACTTTTGATGAACAAATCACAGCACACAGTTCCCATCTGGGACTGTCCAAAATGACTTATTCCAAGTGATCTGAAGTCAGGTCAAACCTGAAGGGTTTGGTGTATGTCAAGTCAAGCTGTTCTCAGAATAGTGAATCGATTCAAGTCCAAACCTCTGGTTCCCAGTGCAGGCAGATGAGACGAGACTACGCCAGAGACCTGGGACCTCAAACTCTCTCATAGAGGTTCAAAGAAGAGACAATTCTGAGATGAGATGATTCTGTCCAATCTATCCTGAGGACGTCACCCTGCTAGCCTCTTTAATTATGCCTTTCCTATTCTCACTTAACTTGCATGTTCTGTTTGAAGTCTAAGAGACCCTTTAAATAGCTCAAAAACATATTTAACGTCACATACATAATGACTTTTCCTAATTTTCTAAGAACTGATAACTAACAAAATGAACATGCTTCAAACAACTTGCATGAAAAGATTACATTGCTTTTGTAAGGACAGTCTCAGATACCTGAGACATAAAACATGAATGAATACATTTTCACATGCTATGATTCTCTGATTATTTTCAGTGTATACAGTACACGGCAAACATTTTATTTGTACATAAAAATACTTTAAATGTGCTATAGTGAAGTCAGTTAATTGGTTAACTGCAAATTACCATATCATATACAGTTAAAAAAAAACAGTAAATGGTTAAACATTGCATTATACTGTTTGTAATTGTACTGTAGAATACTGTATCATTTACAGTGAAACAGTAAAATGACATTCCCAGAGGTCCCTGCAGCTATGTTTCCATCCAAAGATTTAAATTTAACTTGTGCAAAACTGGAATATCGCATAAATGCTGTCATTGCTTTCGAAGGTGGATGCCTGCTGTTTGGGAACGCAGTCGTGTAAGACAAGAAATACTTTGATGACTTACTTTGCTCAGGCATTTCAGAATGCTGTGCAAATAGATCGGTCTGCCGGTTAGTCAAGTTATTGCTGCTGTCCTCGCATGCAAGGTCACATGACTTTTCTGATGCGCATGGTGGAATTTATTCGGTAAATGTGCATTTTTTCTTATCAGATAAAAAGTTTATCCTGCTTAATTGTGCGCAAAAGTATTTTATGCACATTTCTTGAATTTATGCGCATCTTGGCACTTTCATCCACCATGCAATATTTTTTATGCGATATTCCAAAATGTGCATAAAAATAGGTGGATGGAAACATGATACGCCACAAATGTGTCATAAATAATTTTGTTTTTCCATACTTGGCCACATGTCACGTCACTTTTTTAAAAACTTTTTAATTACACAGAGAGGCCACACACACACACACACACACACTTTCGCTCAGGATGTGGCTTTGCTGTTGGGTCAAACTGCCCCATCGTTTATTAAAGCCTCTTTTCAAAGTCTTCATTAAATAATGACAGAAAATGTGCTGAAATGTGCTACTCAAACTATTAAAATCAGATCAAATGATGGAATTTTGTTAAAAAATAAATTCTAGATGCTTTAAGATCCATCAGAAGGATGTGCAGAGCTGTAGGTGCTACACACAGAGTTTCTAATCAAATACATCTAGAGCAATAAAATGAAATAAATCATTTCCCCCCCGTTGCACTGTGTCTGTTTCTCTCTGTGTGGTTGAAGAGGGTGCTTTTACATTTCCAGCAGTCTATAATGTGCCACATCGTCACTATCAGTAAAGCAGCTCTGCAGGATTATAATGTACTGTCCTGTAAAAATGAAATAAGAGGTAGAAGTTCCTTTACAGTGTGTGTGAGCTGTGAAAGCACCTTAGCCCATTCAACCCACATCATATAGCACACAAAGACGTCTGACAGCCAGAGGGAACATCTAGCGTATTGTAAAGGGTCACAATAAAAAGAAACATCAATAAAGGGGGATGGCAAGACTGCTGAGCCCTGCTTTTCACAGTCAGCGGATGTGCTACAATGTCCCTCTGGCTTAAAAAACATACTCTTCTTAACTGTATCAGTGTCTTTTATTACTTTAAGTATGGCTAACACTTAGACTTAGTAGTCCAACTCTCGTTTGAGAGAAAGAGAGGAACATAAGGCTCCAGAATATAGAAATGACCAGTGAGCCATATATATATACAGTGCTGTTTTTTGAAACACATTTGAAGACAGTAAAACAATGCAGTTGTTTCTTTAAAGAGCTATTTCTTCCTGAGCAGACCCGATATACTCAGGCCAAAGATCTTTTTTGTTCTTCACTTATAGGGTTAAGAAGATGTTCGAAATACCTTTGCAGTGGTATATTGTTAGCGAACATCCCGGCATTCCCTGGCATTTCGATGAATATGTTAAAATGTGTTGTGCGCTTTACCCTGAATAACAAAATAAACACAACAAAGATGACAGCAGCATCTAATCAAAGTGATGTAGATAGGTTTGCACCAGCGCTGCAATTCGGCTCTACAGTCAAGTCACATCACGCTTGTTTATATAGATTTTTTTATACAATAGATTGCTTTAAAGCAAGCAGTTTACACTATTAAAAAAAACAAAAAAAACAACAGTCATTTTAAACTAAATCAGGCCAATACTTTGTATATTCTTGCACTGCCAAATGCGCCAACAACACACATTAGTCGTGTTCCTGAATAAATTAGTATTTTTAATCGGTTGAATGAATGATTCAATGACTCACTCGTAAAGTCAGTAGCAGTATCCAAAATCACATATTGTGTATGTACTTAATTTGAATAAGAACTTACTTCATAACTGTTAAAAAGGTATGTTCTATATAGTATGAATGTAATTTAGACATGCTACATTTGTCATGTTGTCATTGTTATGTGACTTATGGCATCAGTTGTGTCGCTTCAATGCTGTTCACAAATCCTCTCACGTGACCTCATGGGATAGTAAAGTGTCCATTGGATATGCACTTTAAAACCTCGCTGGAAGCGAGAATACTGTGAATTCAGACATACTAGTCTTTTTTACATACTGTTATTATATTGTAGGCAAGTAAACATACATGGACACATGGAGTCACTTGTTTCATTCACAAATGAATTTGTGTTTAGTTTTTTATGAGAAAATCGTCGAATGATTCAATTACTGACTCTTAAAGACAGTCACTTGTTGCCACCTACTGGCCTAACGATGTAACCTGCAGAAACTTTCACTGATAAATCTCCACCACTAATACACAGATTGACAGCTTTTCTCAACACGCAAAAACATACAACAAACATCGAAAAGTCCCTTACTTCATAATTGATTTTTTTTTAAACGGTCACTAGATTTTAATTTGTTATTAATGTCAGTTTTAAGTCAGTTTGGAACCCTGCCACATTTTCAGATACTAATTTCAAATCCAGTAATGTTGGCGTAATGTTTAAGGACTTTTCATAACAGCAACAGAGTACTGCAGTGTTATTTGCATTTTAATGCGCTGCACTATTTACTTTCTTCCTGTCACTGATCTAGAGGGATTATGGGTTCAGTTCGT
Source organism: Sinocyclocheilus anshuiensis (assembly GCF_001515605.1). Lineage (NCBI taxonomy): Eukaryota > Metazoa > Chordata > Actinopteri > Cypriniformes > Cyprinidae > Sinocyclocheilus > Sinocyclocheilus anshuiensis. The sequence continues at coordinate 1,624,047 of NW_015542555.1, forward strand.
TATGCCTTTCTAATTAAAGGCCACTCAAAATGGTTTGTGCCACACTGACTCTCTCCATGCTGAGGCCCCTCCAGATGCAGCAAAACCCTTGTCAGCCCAGTGGCAAATATAAACTGACACCCGAGTCGCCAACATCTCCCAGAGCCTGTCATTCTCAAAGACATGCTTGTATTTTCATTTCTGACATGTTTCCCTGTCAGCCATCCCACTAACACTATGCAACAAGACTGGAGCACGTCTGCAAGAGGACAGCAAGAAGCCATTTCATCCGGATTAAATCAATGCATATACTGCATTACTCCATAATAAATTAAGTCTAGGCTTTAAGGACCTTTTGATTTATTAATAAACCTATACAATTTAGTGATTTATACAAAAAATGACTGTAAAGTTTATAATATGTGTTTCTCAAGCACCAAATTAGCATATTAGAATGATTTCTGAAGGATGTGTCACATCTTCAGGCGTGGATGAGAAGGTCACTATTGAACACACCTCACATTGAATTTCACCTAAGTTAGATCATGAGAGAAATGCACATAGCACTGTGAGAATATATTTGACATTTGTGAGGTAAACTGTGATTGTAAATGTAATTAAAATTTGTATGACGAAAGGGTTGGTGGACTTCTGTTAAGAAGGGCTACTCGGAGACCCGCTCCTTCTTACTTTGCATTGCATCATAGGTTTGACTCTCATTCAGCCTGACACACAGCTCTTCCACTCGTGTGCACAAATACACTGCCTTTAATATCTAGACGGCCTCATTAATAAGACAGCAACTAACCATAATAGGTTCAAATGGTCAGCACTGGACTTTAATTAACATTTTAAATTACACTGGCCATTCTCATTCTTTTCCTCATTGTATTGCATTTAAATGGCAGTTTTTTGACTGAGTGAGCAGTTTAGTGGATTCCTGCAGGCTGTTTCATGTGTTATTTGTTAGATCTATGTTATGTTATGGCCTTGGACTTTTTAGATATAATGAATAGTGGCATTTTCAGTGGGCAGCAGGCCTGTGTATAAGGGAACAACAGCCTGAGGAATCAAAGTATTTTGCTTTACATGCTAATAATCATTCTGAAAACCCTGCATAATTTGCTTTTTGCAGGAAAAATCTAAATTATGTCATCATTTAATCCAATAAAGCTTACCTACTGTATAGAATATGTTTGTACTACGCCTTTGAGTGTAATTGTGTGCAATTGTGTATTGAGTGTAAATGTTAAAATGTAAGTATCAAATATGATCCATCAGGCTTTTGAGGAACACTTATTTGTTCATCTCCATCAGCTATCTTACTTTTTGGCCATATAAATATCAGCACCTGCACCAAATTGCATATTATTTTGCTCAGTTTGGGCCTCAAATAAAATGTAGGTGTTTTTTTCTCCTCATGTATGATCTCCATATTCTCAGTACATGTATATCATACTATATGAACCATAAAAAGACTAATGTATCAAGTATATGATACTCAACAGAAAACACAGTCACACTTTAGTTTGAGGACCAATTCTCACTATTATGACTTTTGCCTTAAACTAAATTTGCTGCTTATTAATAGTTAATAAGATAGTTGTTAAGTTTATGTATGGGGTAGGATTATGGGATCTAAAATATGCTAATGCAGAATGAGGCATTATGTGCTTTATGAGTACTAATAAAAAGCCAATATGCATGCTAATAAGCATCTACTGTAGTTAATAGTGAGAATTGGTCCCTAAACTGTTACCGAAAACACATATGCAAACTTTTTAATATTTTGTCTAAAGGTTTAATAATGGGTTATTTAAAGAAAATTATGAAAATAATCATTTCTGATTATAATTTCATATATGTCAGGCTTTTCAGGGTTTATCACCTTCATGTCATTGCAAATATGCATGACCACAAAACTATTCCTTTTATTTAAGGCACTTTCCCTACATACTAGCTCTGCTGTTTTATGGTTGAAAGCACTCTGATATTCTCAGACCTGGAGAAAAGTGACAGAAAGAGGATGTCTGATCAATTTAAGGGAACTCTCTATGTTTAGAGCCTTCTTATCTAATCAGCTTCTTGTCAGGCTGCCTAGTGCTTTCAGACAGGCTATCATTGCACCGTCAGACTACTCCAGAGTCTTATCATATCATATTTCAGGGTTAAAGTGGTATTTATAGCTCTATCAATACTAAGAAGCATGGCAGAATGCAGACAATTGTAACTGATACCCACTGTGAGACATGCACCTGCTTTAGCCTGCAGATGCTAACAGAAGTCCCACAAATCAGAAAGTAGGGTTTATTAATGGCAGTTTTAAAGAAAAGTGTGATTTTCTGGCTATTATTCCATGCATTTTCTGGCTATTGTTCCATGCATTTGCATCTATATATATAGTTTCGTATCGTTTCAGTAAATAAAACAAAAATATTTAGCTAAATTAAAAATAACTATAACAAGTCATGGTTCATCTGTGCTTTAACATCGGCACGTTATATTGTGGCAAAAATTTTGAGTTTATTTTCCTGAGTATTAAACATTTGGTGTTAATACATGACATTTTTGTATTAATTTTCAAATGAAAATTTTACTTAAGGAAGCCCACAGCACAAAGTCATCATCTTGTACAATATTCAGTTCTTTGTTACCGTCTTAATTTGCATCAGCTCATTTGCTTATGACCTTGGTAAGCTGGGATTGTTGCAGCTTCCTCTAACAATCACCCTGGGAAATGTGTGGGTTGGCATGAGGATGGCACATATTTAACATAACACCCTTTTACCTCTATCAAAGGGCAAAGCTCATTTACAGGCCCATTCAGTCAACTCAAATTAATATAAGATGTACATATCTGGAGCGGTTAGAAAAGACAACCCTGAGGACCATACTTGCATAAATACATGGATCTATTTTTGCCCTATGTCTTCCACCCCCTCATTCTTTTTCATGCTTGTGGCCTTTCATGCGTAAGAGTGGCCTTTATTCAGGAGCTACAGTTTGGGGTCATAGCACAAGAAAATGTTGTTGTGCAACCCCTTCAGCCGTGACTTATTCACAATACAAGCACACCTCGAGTACCTTATTGCTTTTATAAAATGGTTACCACATCACATTTATACATATGACTTGTATGATATTAGTAGAATTAGTAGTAAAATATCTATCTATCTATCTATCTATCTATCATATGTATTACCTATAACCCATAAGATATAAATTATTTATGGGTAATGAAGTTAAATGAAATTAAAGACTTTTTCTTTTCAATATGAAGAACTTTAATGGGATTTTACTTCCAGAAGCTGACTGCTACGTTCTGTACTAGAGAGAGTTGCCTTTAATGAACAGATTCACAAAAACTGCAAGACAAAAAGAGAATTATTAAAACTACTGTCTCCACTTTTCACAGCAGTGTTGTGCTGAAATTGTCAACACTGGGGGAATAAATTCAGAGAAAGGAGCCGACCATATTAAAGAAATAATTCACACTGCTAATGAAAGTCTCAGGTGTTTGTAATAAACCAACATAATTTTGTTTATTATCTTATTCGTTCACTTATTCTCAGCATATAATGAAATTCATAATATTTCTGAGAAACAATTTTTCACACCTGTAAGTATAACAGATAAGTGAAGCTTTTGTGCAACATCATGTATGGGAATACATTTGGTTAGTGCACTACACATAAAATTCTCTACTGCTGACATACATCATTGGCATTATTAAGGAAACCACCCCGTCGTTCAGTTGGTACTGTCTAATCGTATTGGTCTGCCCAGAGCGGACACCTCTGATTTTTCCCATGTGGATGTGGGAAGAGGATTATGAGCTCTGCTGGCTGTCACTAATGCACATGATTGATTGACAGCTTAATATCATTATCGGAATATTACACTTTTGATGCCATTGGGTTTTCACTGAGCAGCAGGCTTAGCTGCTCACATCTGATGGGTGTCGGTGTGACTCATACCACACATCCGATCAACGCTTTTCAGGGAATCCCTTTCATTTATGAAAACATATCAAATGATTTGGTAGTACTTTTGTGCTTTATATTAATTTTCAGTAGTAAGCATTACAGTATATAAAGCTTAAAGGAATAGTTCACCCAAAAATGAAAATTTGCTGAAAATGTACTCACCCTCAGGCCATCCAAGTTGTAGATGAGTTTGTTTCTTCATCAGAACAGATTTGGAGAAATTCAGCATTATATCACTTACTCACCAATGGATCCTCTGCAGTGAATGGGTGCCGTCAGAATGAGAGTCCAAACACCACAATAATCCACAAGTAATCCACACCACTCCAGGCCATCAATTAACATCTTGTGAAGTGAAAAGCTGCACGTTTGTAAGAAACAAACCCATCAGGGTGTTGTAAATTTAAACCATTGCTTCTAGACAAACCACTGTTGTCCTCTCACATCTTAATCACACCGAAATATTAGAACTGTTTTGGACAGTTATCTCTTGTAAACGGTGCTTGATCTCTGCATATTTCTCTCCTGATTCAGACAGAATTACTTTTTCACTGGAGAAAGCAATGTTATGGATAGAGGACTCGTATTTTAGCTTAAAGATGGATTTCTTATAAACACACAGCTTTTCACTTCACAAGATGTTAATTGATGGACTGGAGTGGTGTGGATTATTGTGATTTTTTTTTATTGATTATTGTGAACAAACGATGATAGATAGATAGATAGATAGATAGATAGATAGATGCAACTGTAATACTGTCAATAAACCTGTGACCTCTTGCTGTGTAGTCATAGAAAATGAACCCATTTCTTTCATCCAATCAGAATCCAGGATTCATATGGTGTGGTGTTAGTGTACAGCAGTGGTTCTCAAACCTGTCCTGGAGTACCCCCAGCCCTGCACATTTTCCCTGCGTTCCATTCGGAAGGGCTCCCTATGCCCTAATCCCTTCAAAGGGTTTACCCTCCGGAGTGAGAGCTTCGAAGGGTTGAAGGGTGTAGGGGA
>NW_015542555.1:1629208-1665157 GCF_001515605.1 Sinocyclocheilus anshuiensis
GCAAAGGATCATGGGAGCCCGAAGTGTCCATCAGTTGCGAAATCTGTCATTCCAAAGGGCCCTTTGAAGTGGCCAGTTTTGAGCACTTCGGTTTGGAACGACCCTTCAATATGGTGGCCATGATTGTTTTCACTCCGTAGTGCCCTCCGGAGGGCAATATATCCCGTTTGGAATGCACCGTTTGTATGTCTCCCTCGTCTATCACACCTGATTCAACTCATTAGCTCATTAGTGGAGACTGCAAGACCTGAAGTGGGTGTGTCAGATATAGGGAGACATACAAAATGTGCAGTGCTGGGGCTACTTCATGGAGAGGTTTGAGAACCACTGGTGTACAGTAATTGTGTTTTTGTGTTCTTTACGGGAGGTCAAGCTCTTTCTCCAAACACATGCTGAGGTTTCTTGTAGTGAATTAAAATGACCTATTTCTCAGCACTAGAGAGCGATGAGTCCAGACAGGATCAGCGTGACTCAGTCTATAGGAGGTTCACACTCGTACCATCCTACACTGAAGGGTGCTGGCATGCAGGAATGCTGGAACACAACAGCAGACTCATCAGGCTAAATGAACAATGGCAAGAAGAGAGAATGCAGCTTGTGGACTTCCTTCCATTTGTGTCTGTGTCCAATAAACCATGTAGTTCTGTAGGCCTCTCATTGGTGAAGATCTCCCTCTCTCGCAGTGAGAGAGGAAAAAAATGAGGCCAGTAAGATTCACTGCTGACTCCAAATGAAATGTGGTTTATTGATGTGTGAAAGAATCCAATCACGATATGTGTGCATACTGGGCAGACGCAGACAGGAAATCAGTACCATGCTGCAGCTCTCCTGAGAGCACTTCAATCAAACTCTCTCTACATAGCCTTCATTTATTAAACATCTTCTATCTCTGTCTGGAACCATTAGGAATGACAAGACTAACACTGGCAGTGAACTCCTGTTTAACACACTGAGCACCTTTACATGAGCAAATAAAATCAGCTTTTGGCTTATTATTTTTAATCATTTACTCTGACATCCATTTGCAATCAGTTAGTGTCATTCACACCATTAAGTTAAAAAATAAAGCAAAATGTAGCATGAAAGGTCACTATAGGACAAAAACATACACAAGTACACCAAAACATTTGGTCCCAATGTACATAAACACAACGCAATGTACAGACAACAAACATTTTGCATTACTGTGATGGTTTCAAATATACATTTTGTTGTAGTTTTGTTGAAAACTTTTTGAATTTGAAGATCAAGGTAAATTGTACTTAATTTGTCTTCCGGGAAACAAAATAAGAAAAATTGGGACATCTTCATCCTGTTCAAAAGTTTTCACCCCCCGGCTCTTAATGCATCGTGTTTCCTTCTGGAGCATCAGTGAATGTTTGAACCTTTTTTAATAGTTGTGTTTGAGTCCCTCAATTGTCCTCAGTGTGAAAAGATGGATCTCAAAATCATACAGTCCCTGCTGGAAAGGGTTCAAATATGCAAAAGATGCTGGAAAACTGAAGAATCTGCAGGACATGGAGGATTTTTCTGAGGAACAGTGCTCAGTTTAACTGTTCAGAACAAACAAGGGACTCATGAACAACCATCACAAAACAAAAAACAGTGGTAGATCATCCAGGTAACCACACGCAGTATTAAGAACCAAGGGTTCCCAAACTTTTGAATGGGGTTATTTGAATAATTTCAGCTATTTTTTTGTCTTGTGGACTAAATGTAAACATCTTCTATGTAAAATATCTTACTCAGGACAGTACTAAATAAAAAATAACAGGCATTTTGCATGATCTCTCTTATTTTGTTAAAATTATTCACATTTTCACAGATTCTGCAAGGGGTTCCCAAACGTTCGCATGCCACTGTATCAGTAAGCAGTGAAGCATTGTTTCTATGAAATTGAAGATTATGCCAAACAACTTAAGGTTTTCTTCATTATAATATCAGGACAATTGTATTACCAGGCCATTATTGACTTAATGCAATCAAATAAATAATAATAATAATAATTTAAATTAACCAAAATTCTGAAACTAAAAACATACACATCATCGAAGACACAGTTGTTGCATGTGTGAATTGCATTTTTAATGTATTTATTATGCAATCACATTTGTCACTGTTAAATATCTACAGTACCCATTAAATCCTATAATCATCCCTGGTCTTGCATTGTATTATGAATTACATTACATTTTGCAGTAGCAGGCCTAAAGCTAACCCTCGTATAGTTGTATTCATTTGCAATTAAAATGTCATTATCATAGTTAGCAGTCTGATCCTTCGTGTGCTGCTTTAATCTCTCTCGTGAACAGCCACGCTTTCCCTCTCACCCTGCCTTAGTGTCAATCCTAACCACCTCACACTTAAAACCCCTCACGTAGCGTACAAAATAGCATGCAATCTCATGACAAGATGTTACGGAGCTCTGAATGAGGCCAAATTAGATAGAGCACGGCACAGTATGAGACGCAGGTGTCTCCACACAAAGACTGAGACGTGAACTACTGCTGGTGTGAATGAGTCTTTACAACAGCCCATATGGCAAACCAAGCACATCGTCTTCCACTCAATAGTGCTCACTCCATTCGCAGCACGCGTCTCTGTTGTTTCTACGGCCCTACAATCTGTCATTGCAATTACACACAAGTGAAGCCATTACAAGAACACAAACCAAGATAGATGGAGTGTGTGTAGGGGTATTCTGTGGGCAATCATTCATGCTCTTATTGAGGAATGACACAGTCAATAAGTAGATCCAATTAATCAGCATTAAATCACAGCCAGATGACTGCCATCAGAATGATGACTATTAAGCCTCCTTTCCCTCTCTATCTCTGGGGATCATCTCATTACGTTCTTCAGGTCACCACCTGCTCTCTTGTGCCTGCGTCTCACCTCTAGGACTTACCAAAATTCTTCTGTTTATATGGAAAAGAGGAATACAAATGTCTGGGCACAGTCAATGAGTACACAGATACTTCATGACCTCAGATAAGGTCTAAACACACAAGAGCATCCTGGGAACTCTGGCACCGGTGAACAGTTTGTTTGGCTTTGCAGAAAATTAAACATCGTCTTCAGGAACAGTTAAGCATTCACTGTCCCTGTGAAAAACAAGTGCGCTTATTTGCACTGAATGTGCACTTGGAGTGTACTTCACATTTTATATTTTTTTAAAAACTGTACTTGCAGATAATATATTAATGACATAAAAGGTAATTAAGTGTACTTAAAGAGAGTACATGTTCATGGCTGTTTCTTAACTCAAAGACTTTTAAAAAGAGCACGTTGTAATCATTAAAAAGAAGTAAAAGTATAAATTAAGTTTTACTTAAATGTACATTTATATTGTAGTTTTAAGTCTTGCCATGCTTTAAAGTAGACTTATGTAAAGTACTTAACTGTAGTGTGTTATTTGAAATGGCATTTCATATATTATTAAATATAATGTACTAAATTGCAACTACATTATAAATGTCTAATTACAAATACATGACATTCAAGTTTCAAGTCAAATAACATTAAAGGATTTAGTTTACCATAAATGCTTGATGGTACATTCAGCATTACACTTTAAACATATGTTTAATAGAATATAAATATGTAATTAAATACTACTTAAGCATGCCAAAAACCACTCTTAAGTTTAGCCAAGTGCATTTAACATTAAACTATAATGTATTTGAATCTAATTGCAATTAACAGGCAGTTAAACATCTGAAAACATTACATTCAATTCACACTTAAGTATATTCCTTTGAAGTATGTTATTTGGGTCATAAGTAAAAAAGCCACATGAATCCAAATGATATTTTTTGTGTGAGAAACCTGTTGAAATTTAAGTTGTTATTCACTACTAAGCGTCCCCTTAGTGAGTTCTTAACTCGAAAACAGTTGCAACTGAATCAGAGTCAGTGAATCAAATTGATCAGTACGATTCATGAAAATCTTTAATTTAAAAAGAATAACTTATTAAGAATCAAACATCACTTTTTTTTCTCTGATGAACATGCCAGGCAGAGCTAGGCCACATGTGAAGAATTATTATATATATTTTATTTACTTCCACACACAAAGCTATCGTATGTCTCCCGGAAATATAGCAAGAGAATTAGAGTTTATGTTCCACAGAAATAGAAAGCCATGGGTTTGGTACAACATGAGGTTGATTAAATCATGAGAGCATTTTCATTTTTGGATGAACTGACCCCTTATGTTGCCCAAATCGTTCTTCCAAAGTGGAAGTTATAACTGGAACAACAAAAATATCCTGTGTGTATTTAAAGTTGGGAACACTGTGGCTGTGAGCAGATGGGGGGTTTTTATACAGGATCCAAGAGCTCTTGAATTCTCCAGATTCTCTAGTGGACGATTAAAGGCCAGTTCACACCAAGAATGAGAACTATAACAATAACTATAACCATAACGTTTTAAAAATCGCTGTAGAGTGCAACCATAATGATAATGACAGGGAAATTATATCATTGGGATCGCTTTCATAGCAGTTATGTTGTTACATCTTACTATAAACAGAGCTCTATTGTGTGTTGTGTGGATATTATGCAGCTAATGTAGTTAAAGTTATTGGTGTGAATTGGCTTTCGGACAATAAATTCAATGAGATGTCTCTGTCCAATATTGAATCTGTCCAAGTGCTACAATTTAAGAATTGGAAGCAATTTAGAACAGGAAAGTGTCGTTTTTGCTAACATTCCTTGACTGATTCTTGAGTCCACTAATAGGCCGGGGCCCACTAGGGGGCCTCAGCAAACTTTTAAGGGGGTCACACAAGACTTAGATTTAAAATAAAACAAAATAAATGTTGTATATTTTTTTATGAAGAAATACAAACATAAATAGCGTTGAAAGCCAAAATATTAAATGTCATGGATGAAAATTTACTGAGTAATCTATTTTGTAGAGGAGACGATTTTGAAGACAATGGTAGGTCTATTATTAAAATCTGTTGACTTTAGCAATCTTTGTTGCATTATAATGGTGACCGTTCAAAAAAGGGAAAATGCACTTCTCAAGTTTTTTTTTTTTTTCCAAAGTTTGCATGACATTAACTCAATAAGTATTAAATATATCTTAATATCCTATTTTGGATTTAGGTTCTTAACAAACATTTTTAAGGCCTACATTGTTCTTTTCCAAAGATATGGATATTTAAATGCTACTCCATGAGTAAATTGTTAAATTGTGCACATTTTCAGTGAGCAAAAACCAAAATGTGGGTCACTTTGCATTCAGCTGATACTTTTTTCTTTTAAAGATGACTGTCGAAATAATGTTGAAACTAGAAATGTATCTTGTATAAAAGTTGCAGTATTCTCTAGGCTTCTAGAAGACTGTATTTCTTAACTCAAAACTTTCTAGTCCTCTTTAAAGACTCAGTGTTCTTTGAGAAAGTGAGGAGGTTCAGTCTCAGGTCAGTGCATCTGGACAGCAGCAGCAAAGACTGAAGCTCCTATCAAGAGAAATAACAGTCTGAAGGAGAACTGGACTTCTTTTTTGAGCAGTGATATCTTAGAGGAAATTCTCTAAGATGACACTTTGGGAGCAAAATCAGTCTGGCAGGCTGAGAACAGAATATTACATGTCTCTATTCCACGCTGTCATGCACAGACCCTTCTATTGCTCTTAGTCATAATCACATTACAACATCCACACAAACACACATGCATATGCACAGAGCATCATTAAATTAACTGTAATGGGCCATTATATACTAATAACTTGCATTAGTGTGACAGAATGAATATATAATGATTACAAAATGGAAACAGAAGGAACATTAATCATGTTGTAGACATGCTAAATGGTTACTTTAGTACAAGGTATATAGATGTTGTAGATTACGAATGTGAGTCCACACTTCAAAACAGAGGAAAGTTTGATTCAAGTCTATTCAAAAGTGTATTGGAGTGTGTGTGTGTGTGTGTGTGCTGTGAGCAGGCGTTTGGTCAAAGAGTGAAATGAAATGGCAAATGAAGAAAAGACATGCGTGCACTGGAGCACAACTCTTTGATGAAAGACCAGAGACCAGAGCTGCTTCCCTCAGGATGACCACAGCCATTAATTAATACACACAACACACACACACACACACACACACACACGCACGCACGCACACACGCACGCACACACACAATGTTATATCTGTGCTTTCTCCTAAAATGAATATGAGCACACTTACTTTTATCCACAATCAAGTTACTGATGCAACACACACTCACAGTCAGGTCTCTGTAGCCCAATAAAGGAGCTGTACTTTTCCACATTTACTTCAGCCCACAGAAGAGCAAAAACAGGCAGTAAAATAGACAGAAAACAACAGAGATAAAGTATGCAGACACCTGGAATTCCTGAAATCTGGTAAATAAGGGATAGACAGAGCCCTCATCTTCCCACAAACACTAAACAAGCACAGTCATTAGTTATTACTGAATATGTGGTTGATTCTTACAGTATGCGTGCAGTGCCTACCACATCAATAACAATTATCAAGCTAAAAGTCAAAAATAAATATTTTTTTAAATCAAGTTAAAAGCAATTAAATATAACAATAACACAATACACAAACACATACACGTTACTTTTTATGGTCAATTAGCGTTCTACTGCATGATAGTGCACTGCTAAATTGACAAACATCTTTTAGCAGGCAATTTACAGTCTCTCTTATTGATGACATACTGAAATCATTTTTTTTTTTTATGTACTGTTATTGCAGTTTTTTGCTATTAAAGGTGCATTCAGCAGTTCTTTAGCTAGCATTAGCATCACTGTTCTTCATGTACACCACAGCGGTCAGCATGACACAGATATTAGTGCATTTTAGAGAGCTGTCTATACAGTTAATTCATTCTCTTACCTGTCCAACACAAATGAAGCAACTTGACATCACAACGGATTTTCTCCGTCATCAAATCTTTCCACCTTGTGTATGCTGTAGCTGTGTTTACGCTTGTCTTTGACAGTCTTTCTGTCTTCTGGCTTTAGACCTTTAAGGCTTCTTCAGTCGTATAGATAGTGTTCTCCTCAAATCATTAGGTAAGGTAGAAAAGCATATTAAAGATAGTATATTAAGATCATATTCCATGAAGATATTTTGTAAATTTCCTACCGTAAATATATCAACACTTCATTTTTGATTAGTAATATGCAAGGACTTCATTTCGAAAACTTTAAAGGCGATTTTCTCAATATTTCGATTTTTTTGCACCCTCAGATTCCAGATTTTCAAATAGTTGTATCTCGGCCAAATGCTGTCCTATCCTAACAAACCATGCATCAATGGAAAGCTTATTTATTCAGCTTTCAGATGATGTAATAAATCTCAATTTCAAAAAATTGTCCCTTATGACTGGTTTTGTGGTCCAGGGGTCACAATTTTAGCTCTTGGTGTTACAAACAACACTATGCTACTAGCATTAACGGAGGCTGCAGCCAATGAGCACGAGGATTCTCTCAGCAGTTTAGTGAAACACCGCAAACCTTTATAATTATATAAACAATTTAATTTAATAGTAATTTAATAATTTATTTAAAAAAAAAACTTTATAAGAAACTATTATGAGTACAATCTTCATTTTATGTGAGTTTACACAATTCTACTCTTTGCCCAATAGACTCATTATTTCCTAATGTGTAAATCATTTTAAATGAAAACCAAACTAACTACTTAAAGCACCCTTAATGAGGCAAAACGAAATAAATAAATAAATATTATAATCATTTGATAGATAAACTGACCATTCAGATCTGTCACCATGTTAAACCATATAGCACACAGGGCTATGACGGCATTCTCCAGACAGTTTTAGGAAAATGTGGACTAGTTATGTCTTGCCAGGAGAACACCTCTTTACCTGTGAATACGCTGATTCAGATCAAGCCATGCAGAGCAGAGATTTAATCTAAATCTTTGTTTTTATGTCCTTTAAAGATATCTTGGAGAATACTCAGACTTTGACACTTTTTTATGACTTGTTTTATGGTTGTATGTTGTATGCAAGTCTTTTGAAATGCTAGTTTACATCTCTGAATTGAAATGTCTTGCATGGGTGACTCAATTTTCAGAGAGTTTGAGAATACTCAGACTTTGACACTTTTTTATGACTTGTTTTATGGTTGTATGTTGTATGCAATCTTTTGAAATGCTAGTTTACATCTCTGAATTGAAATGTCTTGCATGGGTGACTCAATTTTCAGAGAGTTTTAACAGGTTTGGTTAAGAAAACCTTTAACAAAGTTTGTATTATCACCTTTCTTTTTGTTCTCCAATCACAGCGGAGCTGGAGCTGGAACATGCTCAGAGAGTACTGGAGGCAGAGTCTGTCCAGCCGCAGGTAAAGCTAAAGGACAGGCAAAAGTATTTTGAGGAGGCTTTTCAGCAGGACATGGAGCACTACCTGTCCACAGGATACCTACAGATCGCAGAGAGAAGAGGTGAGCTATGCCCATTCCCTCGGCTCAAACCTGGACCAGATCAAAATGTGCCAGACACAGTAATACAAACAGAAACTATTTTCCAAAAAGTAAATATGCTGTATCCCATGTAAATAATTTAACAAACCTTGTCTGTTTAGATGGACTGGTACAAAAACACTCAGTAGTCTTTATTACAAATAAGAGTGCCGGGTCCACAGCACTCAAGATATTGCACTGGGGATGCTATTCCCAGTCTTGAATCAGATAAACTGAGTGTTGCTTTCATCTTCCAACTGGTCAATTTGTACAATAGCTCAGGGGACACATAGTGCATGGGAATGTACAAAAGAGCAGCTGAAGAGAGTTGTTGTGGAACTGCAAGTCCAATGGGTAATGCTGCCTGCATTAATGGCTACCAAAAGCCTACAGTTCTGCTTATGCTCACAACTCTGTGTTTTTATACTAGTAAAAACTCTTTTCATGTAACCTTAATGTTACACCGTGTCAAAATTAAAACTGATAAAAATATAGACCCTGCATTAAGCAGCACATAAATGCGTTGAATGAACAGTTATACTGGTTCCTGTATGTAAAATTCAAAATTCTGTTTTACTGGAGAAATAATCCACTTCAACTGTGATAAAGTATGCAAATGCTGTGGAGCATTGGAGTATCTCCAACTGCACGCGGCAAATCTCACTAATCAGTAAAATTACACGCATCTGATGTCAAACACACCTTTTAAGAAGGCAGGCTAAGATCTACCATTGGGTCATAAAGAAACCAAGGCTAGGATTAACATTTTGGTCAATAAGTAAGAGGGGCCACGAACAGCTTTTGGGTCATAAAGAAAGTGGGGTTAAGATCAGTCAATGGGTCATTAAAAAGAGAGGGCTAAGATCAGCCAATGGCTTATTAGGAGACAAGGCTAAAATCAGCCAATGGGCCATAAAGAAAGTGGGACCAAGATCAGCCATAGGGTCATTACGAGGGTGGGGTTAGGATCAGCCAGTGGGTCATAAAGAAAGCAGGGTTATGATCAACTAGTGGGTCACTAAGAAGGTGGGGTTAGGATCAGCCAATTGGTCATTAGGAAGGTGGGGTTAGGATTAGCCAGTAGATCATAAAGTAGTGGGGCTAAAATCAGCCAATGGGTCATTAGGAAACCATTACTAAGATCAGCCAATGGGTCATTAAGAAGGTGGGGTAAGGGTCAGCCAGTGTGTCCTAAAGTAGATATGGAATTAGATCAGCCACTGGGTCATAAATAAAGCAGGGTTAAGATCAGTCAATGGGTCATAAAGAAGGCAGGGTTAGGATCAGCTAGTGGGTCATTAAAGGAGTCATCAGATGTCCATTTTCCACAAGTTGATATGATTCTTTAGGGTCTTATTGAAAAGTCTATACCATACTTAGGTTAAAATTTCTCAATGGTAGTGTAAAACAACACCATTTCTACATTGTCAAAAACAGCTCTGTTCATAGCAACCCGTTTCAGTGCATGTCCCTTTAAATGCTAATGAGCTCTGCTCACCCCACCCCTCTCTTCCCGTTCTCTGAGAGACTGTAAACTTTAGCCGCATTTAGCTGCGGAACTTGCTAACTTGCATGTTATTAGGAAAGGCGATTTACAAAGATTCATTAAAAAAAACCCTTATACTCAATTCTTCTGTAGGTGAGGCTGGATCACAAATGATTCGCGCGAACACAGATGCATTTAGGTAGATCGGGGGTGCATTCCCTTCAAAAACAAATGTAATCCACTGCGTCTTCAGCGGCTCAGATGTCGGAAGCGCCAGTGTCAATCAATAGTTTTGGGAGGGGCCTTTACAGAACTATGTCACTCTGCAAAGAATTTTAAAACAGCCTGATCTGAGAAAGTGATCATTATTATTTAAAAAAAAATAAAAAGCACTGGGTAGATTTTTATCATTATAGGGTGGATGTGTACACACATTTATGTTCAAACAATATGTACAAGTGGATTTTGCTTCCGATGACCCCTTTAAAGGGTTACTTCACCCAAAAATGAAAATTCTGTCATTAATTACTCACCCTCATGTCGTTCCAAACCCATAAGACCTTTGTTCATCTTTGGAACACAAATTAAGATATTTTTGATGAAATCTGAGGGCTCTCTGACCCTCCATAGACAGCAACGCAACTAAAATGTTCCCAGGTCCAGAAACGTAGCAAGGATACTTTTCGTGTGCAAAGAAAACAAAAATAACATAATTTATTCAACAATTCTTCTCCCCAAGTTACAGTCTTCCACCATTTTGGAGTTACCACAGCGCATGCTCACGCTTTCTCCTGATCAGCGATGTTTACGTTCAGGAGAAAGTGCGAGCATGTGTCCTGGTACTCTTCACAAAATTGAAGTTGAGCCACTGATGTCACATGGATTGTTTTACCGATGTCCTTGCTATGTTTCTGGGTCTGGGAACATTTCAGTTGCATTGCTGTCTATGCAGGGTCAGAAAGCTCTCGGATTTCATCAAAAATCTTAATTTGTGTTCCGAAGATGAACGAAGTTCTTACAGGATTGGAACGACATGAGGGTGAGTAATTAATGACAGAATTTTCATTTTGGGGTGAACTAACCCTTTAAGAATGCATGGTTAGGATCAGCTAGTGGGTCATTGCTGTTACGTACATCAAGGTGGGAATTTACATCAATTCTGTTAATCCTCTATTTTAACAGATCAGGACCAGGCAAGTTTTGTAGTATGGACTGAAATTGTGTTGTAAGAGTGTTTTGTGTCATTTCTCTTAAAGCATACACACAGACTCTGAGTGTATGAGTGTGCGGTTGTGTTTGTGTCTCAATACTGTAAAGGGGAGCTAACATGTCTCTCTCTTTGCTGTCCACCTCCCTGTGCCGCTGCGCTCTTGCACAACCTTGAGGTACGCAGTTCACCGCTCTGCTTACTGATGTCACGCTCACACACGCACATGTGACGGGCATGCCTCACGCCGCAATCTGTGTTTGTGAAGCATGCGCTAATGACATCACAGAGTCTACATAACTGCAAGGTGACGAATCCAGGACATAGCTCAGTATATCAAATGAGATCTGACACAAGCAACTTTGCTCTTCTATTTGGCAAGAGTTGACTCACATGAAGGGTTTCTTCGTCCACAGAGATGCCAACTCCATGCGTTAAACGCATGGTTAGGATCAGCTAGTGGGTCATTGCTGTTACGTACATCAAGGTGGGAATATACATCAATTCTGTTAATCCTCTATTTTAACAGATCAGGACCAGGCAAGTTTTGTAGTATGGACTGAAATTGTGTTGTAAGAGTGTTTTGTGTCATTTCTCTTAAAGCATACACACAGACTCTGAGTGTATGAGTGTGCGGTTGTGTTTGTGTCTCAATACTGTAAAGGGGAGCTAACATGTCTCTCTCTTTGCTGTCCACCTCCCTGTGCCGCTGCGCTCTTGCACAACCTTGAGGTACGCAGTTCACCGCTCTGCTTACTGATGTCACGCTCACACACGCACATGTGACGGGCATGCCTCACGCCGCAATCTGTGTTTGTGAAGCATGCGCTAATGACATCACAGAGTCTACATAACTGCAAGGTGACGAATCCAGGACATAGCTCAGTATATCAAATGAGATCTGACACAAGCAACTTTGCTCTTCTATTTGGCAAGAGTTGACTCACATGAAGGGTTTCTTCGTCCACAGAGATGCCAACTCCATGCGTTAAACGTTCATCCTGGACTCAAATCCTTGATACATCTTAGCGACTGAAGGGCGAGGTTGCAGGAAGTGATGCTATCGTTCTTCCTTTGGTTCACAGAGACAATAGGAAGCATGTCATCAATGGAGGTGAACGTGGACATGCTGGAGCAAATGGACCTGATGGACATGTCTGACCATGAGGCGTTGGACGTCTTTCTCAACTCTGGTGGCGAGGACAACAGTGTGGCTTCACCGTTACTGGGTATACATACATATAGTGACATTTCCCAACCATCAATCAATATTTGTACTCACTCTGTAGGCGTTACTGCTCTATCGTTATGTCATTTTTAAGTGGAGCCTGACTGATTTCCATAGATCTAAACCACTCTTAGCTAATGACGAAAGTGGCTCCCTGGTATAGCGTCCCTTCTTATGTTTAAAGAACTCTTTAGTTTCACTAATGCTGAGATGCCATTAAATTAGTGCTGACATTTACTGCCACCGTCAGCAGAACACGCTGAGATGATGTCTGATTGCATCCAGAGAAGAACAAACAGGTTTTACAATTATCACTAATTGCATTGAGCTGCACTCAAGGCCAAGTTCTCTGGATTATACAGGCAACATCAGGACACTGGACTCACTGTTCTAAAATCAAGTGCACTGCATCACTGTCTACAGTCTACATAAGCAGCTACTGTACCAACAAAAACAGCATAACTTAATTTAAAATGGAATCTGATAGTGATATTCATTACATTTCACTAGAGAGTTTGATGCTAGCACAGGGGTGCCCAAACTCGGTCCTGGAGGGCCGGTGTCCTGAAGAGTTTAGCTCCAACCCCAATTAAACACACCTGAACCAGCTAATCAAGCTCTTATAGGCATACTAGAAACTTGAAGGCAGGTGTGTTGAGGCAAGTTGGAGCTAAACTCTGCAGGACACCGGCCCTCCAGGACCATGTTTGAGCACCCCTGCTCTAGGCCCATTCACACAAAACCTGCTCCTTGTCCGTGTTATCTGATCTTGGGAATTTCCGCACTAGTCTAAGATCTTCACTTTTATCTCGAAGAGGAAAGGTAGGATTCCGCTTCCTGCTTATAAAGAGTATAACAGCTAGAGGGCTGATCCTGGATTAGGTTTTGCTCTATCTACTAACACCGGCCCTCCAGGACCGAGTTTGGGCACCCCTGTGCTAGCATGTCAACACAATTAATGCATATTCTATATAACTTTTTTTGTAATCAATACTGAGTAATGAAAGAAATGCAGAACATTTCCGTAAAAGTGCAGATTTCAAATATACCATCTGCCATCTCGGATTAATTTCTCTGAAATTTTAAAGTTGCAGTGAACAAAAGTAGCTACAGATCTTTTCTTCCATATTGTGATGCATATCTAAGTGTACAGAAAAAGACAAAATGTGGGGCGGGGCTTTGGCTGGACTTCGGATGTTGATTGGATGTTGAGATGTGGGTGTGGCAGATGAACGCAAGCTTGCAGGGACAGGGTTTACACAGACTAATTGACTAGAGAAGTCCTGCATACATCACCAGAAAGAAGTCACATACATGGATGAATCGATCACACAAACATCTATAACAAGCGTTTAGAAAGTAGATGGGATGTATTTTTATATAATGCAACTTTAAACATGTCGCAGTGAATTCTGGAAATGCCTTCCTCCATGAAAAGTTCGTGCATGTTGCAATTACTGTAAATATTAAATGAAAACCCGAATGTTCTGCTCTGAGATGTTTAAATTATCTTAATTTTAAGATAAGTGGTGCCACTTCTCTGTGGCACCACTATTAAAGGAATAATTCACGCCCAAATGAAAATTTCCTGAAAATCTTGCTCTCAGGTAGGGTTATAAAGGAGTGGACAATTTATGGAAAACGTTCCAAAAGTTTCCAAAATCCTGGAAAGTTTCCAAACATTGCAAACATTTCCCACCCGTTAGCAAACCTTTTCTCGGGCCATCCAGCATGTACACGAGTTTGTTACTTCATCAGAACAGAATTGGAGAAATTACATCACTTGCTCACCAATGGATCCTCTGCAGTGAATGGGTGCCGTCAGAATGAGAGTCCAAACAGCCGATAAATCACAATAATTCACAAGTAATCCACACCACTCCAGTCCAGTTTTTGGGAACTGAGCAAGCGGTGCTTCATCGCTAAACTATTGCCCACAAAAGTTTCACTAAATTTAGATGAACATTTGGGGACAAATAGATACATTTTCCATTGTCAGTAATGTAGTGATGCATGAAGCAAAACTCACAAAGATGGGACTTTCAAATTAAGCAGCTTTCTGTTGGTCACCACTAACTTGAACGGATTCTTTTTGTGAAACTCCAGATTCCTACTGAATTGACTGGAACTAGCCCGCAAAATTTTGCAGAGCAACAGTAACAGATCTCCAGCATAACCTAAAAGTTGTCTGAGCAGTTCCTTACTTCTGAAGACAAATTAGCATTCTTAATCCCTTTTCTGAACGATTCTCTCTCAGGTCCTGATGTGGAGTCGTTCACCTCTGAGATCACTCTTCAGGTGCCCACACGGGCCGACCTGAGACACAAGCTGGCGTCGCTGTCCTCCACCTGCACGGACTCAGCCAGCCAGGACACGGAGGCAGGGGAAGAGGAGGAGGACGATGATAATGATGAGAGGGGACCAGCAGCCATCCCCGACTCTCCGCTTGTCCAGCCGGATCAGGGAGAGGTCGAGGAGGATGCCACGTTACCCGAAAGAGAACGAAACCAGCCAATCAAGAACTGTGAGAGCAGCAGCTCATCCTGAAAACACAGAGGACTGTAAAAGGAAGTGATGCAGTTAGCGGTGTGCTATGCACTCGCGTCCAAAGGAAGAGTGTGCACTGGTGTTTAAAGAAACCCTTTTGGTTTTTGTAAAGAAATTCTTTGTCGTGTGCTGTGCAGTGTGAAGCCCGATCCTGTGCCTGCCCTCCAAATCAATAAATATCTTTTATTCTGTTGGACATTCACTGCATACAGCTGGTCTGCTGTTTGCCCCTCTGTGCCACTGTTGTCAGTTACAGTGTTATAACATAGGCCATTATCTATATTATATTCTTTCCACTCTACAACTAGTTTGATCGGTCTCACATCTTGTAAATCCATACCTGGAGTATTTCCAGCTTTTAAAAATGGCTTTAGATTACAAATGTTCAAAAATGTATTCAAAAGGGATGTTTATGTCGTGAGGTACACGTCTGTCTCTGTATGTATAAAATCGATCATGCTTTAGAGGCCTCAGGCTCACCAGAGTGACTTTGATTATTATGATGAAAACAGCACAATTTAGGCTCTGGGCCAAGCTTCAATACTTTACATTACCAGCCTGCTTCTACAGCAGGGAAAACCATGTGGAGATGCAGGAGCAAAATTAAAATGCAAAATTCAGTATTTAAATAGTCAGTTGTAGCAGATCCTTGACTGGTAAAATATGCTTAAAAATATATTATTCTGTGGACTGGTCTAATTGGTCTAGCACAAGGATTTTTAACATTTAAATATTTTTATTTTTATTATTTTG
This sequence comes from Sinocyclocheilus anshuiensis, assembly GCF_001515605.1. NCBI lineage: Eukaryota > Metazoa > Chordata > Actinopteri > Cypriniformes > Cyprinidae > Sinocyclocheilus > Sinocyclocheilus anshuiensis. The sequence goes on from NW_015542555.1 coordinate 1,644,902, forward strand.
ATTACTATAGTATTACTACAACCACTATTAATAATAATAATAAAAATAAAAATGGTAAATCATTGTTATTACACTGCTAGTAGTACTAAATAGTAACTAAATAATTTAATAAAGACTGATTGGGTATTTTTTTTAGAACAAAAATTACTACTACTAAAATTCAACTAAATTTACTACTAAAATTACTACTATTACTAAAAATTAATTTTAAAGACAGTTTACATTTTTTTTTAAAGTATTTTGATTAATGTAGTATTATTATTACAATCACTATTAAATGATTATTACATTTATTATTATTATTTAATAGTGATTGTAGTAATAATACTACATTAATCAAAATACTTAAAAAAAAATGTAAACTGTCTTTAAAATTAATTTTTAGCAATAGTTTAGTACTAGTAGTTTAGTTATTACACATTGCTAGTAGTACTAAATAGTAACTAAATAACTGAATAAAGATTGGCTAAAAGTATTATTTTTTTATAACATTATGTATAAAATGACATTTTTAATTTCAAGTATTATTTAATTTTTTTTAATTATTTTAACTATATCAGATTATTATAGTATTATTACTACAACCACTATTAAAACTATTACAAATAAGAGTATAAAACTAAAACAAAAATGTAAAAAGACAATTTTTAAGAACATACGTGTTTTTAGATTATTACATTATTATTAAGTATTATTTCAAAATGTATATTTAACTGTGAGTATCCTGTAACTCACTAATAACATGAATAAAATTAAGTTATACAATACATTTTATGAAGCTATACCAAAGCCATCTGAGAGTGTGGGGGTCCATGTGTCAGAAAAGATTCCCTTGTTCAACACATTCCTCTTTAAACCAATATAAAGTTCAGTAACAAAGAGCACAGACTGACAGTGAATTGTCCATGAGTTTTTATTAAACCTTAAGTACAAATTGAAAAAAGTAAAAAACAAAACAAAGCAAACCAAAATAAAACTGGCAATATAACCAACATGAAATCTTTCCTCATGAGAGAAAGAGCTGAGTGCTAATAAATTAACTCGCCTGACCGTGAGCAAATCTCTCATATTGTAGAAAAAGGAACAAAAACAACAACATTTCTGAATAAAATACATCGTAAGGCCATAAAAACTTGACAAAAGCTGTTTTTTTTTTTTTGTTGAAAACTCGATTTGGTTTTCATTAAATACTCCTAAAACAGTTCAGTCTTCTGTTAAGGACAACAACCAACAAACTGGATTATATTTTTTTCTCCCCCTGGCAAGCTCAGTGCAACATGAGTAGCTACTACAATGTTGAATTTTCAGTAATGAAAATGTAAAAACCTTTTTTTTTTGTGAAAGTATTTTCCCTTTTCTTTAAAAAAGTAAACCTAAAAAACAAAACTAGGGGGAAATCGCGACTCCATATCTTAGTCCTCAGTGATGTAAGCAGCACTTAAAATGTATACACATTACCAGAGCAACCCTTTACGCATCAAACTCCCACAGCTGAAGAAACTGAAATGTAAGGCTTTTCTTCATCTGTCATCATCCATCTATCTATCTATCCTTTCCTTCTGTCACTCCAACAAAGGCTCAAGTATTAAAGACATTTACAGGATTATGTACAAAAAGGTGATTTTCTTACGGTTCTTTAAATCAATGATACTTCTGCAAAAAGGAAAAGACAGAACAAAAAGAAACAATAAAGAAAAAAAAAGAAATTGTATTTCACATTTTACACCCTCTGAATAGTGGCTCTAAATTGAGATCAGAACACGTCAGAACAAAAGAGAAAATAAAAAGTCAAAAACACAAAATATAATAATTACAATAATATAAAATAATAATTAATGTTAACTGGTACAGATGAATCAATAAGTCTGGAAGAATGGAATGTTGACACGATTGCACATCTAGAAGCAGAAAAAGCCTCCGGGCTCTTCCGTCCTGTGGGATAAGAAGGCTAGCGAACAGCACTTCTTTCTTATTACCTTTTTTGTATTGATATACAATAAAAAAATGAAAACAAAAACAACAGCACCAAAATAAAGAAAGATCTCCCCGCTAAACATCAGGCACAGGTATCGCTCGTAAGCGTCAGCGTGGGAGGAACCCCTCTCACTGCCGGGACGGGACCCACTCATTCAATCCCTAACACCCACTTCCTCAAGTACAGCCCAACCTGCTGCCATGGAAAACAGCATTCCCCGAATCCACAGAGGAAAGTGTGAAATAAAAACCAGTCGAAATAAAAACACACTATTTCCTCTTTAAAAAAAAAGCAGATATTAAAACAAGCTAAATTTCAACTGTTTACTGTCTTTAGAGCTGCGTCTTCCGCAGAGGAGCTGCATGTGGACTAAATGAATTCAATTCAAAACAAATGTGGTCATAAAACGAAATGAAACAAAACAAAACAAAAATGAAACATCAAAACAAAACTAAAAGGAAACAAAACCAAAACACACCTAAAAGGAAACAAAACAAAAAAGCAAGACAAAAAAACAAACAAAAAAAAACAAACAAAAACAAAATGAGACGAAAACCACAACAAAATGAAAATGCCAAAATATAACAAAAAACAATAACTAAACAAAGCAAAAGCAAAACAAAAACCAAAATGAAACAAAAAAACAAACAAAGACCAAATCAAACACCAAAATAAGGCCAAAATGAAAACAAAAAACCCCCAATGCAAACACCAAAACAAAATGAACAAAAACAAAACGAAACAATGAACAAAAACAAAACAAAATAAAACAAAACAAAAAAACATTCTCGGGCAGCTCCATCGAGCACCAACATTCAAAGGAAAGGGGTCTGGAAAAACGAGGAGAGAAGCACCCATTTGTCCCAAGGTTCACAGTTCAGGAGGAGCGTGTGTGCAGTCAAGGGGGCCGAAGACGAGGAGGAAAAGGGTCCAGGCAGAAAGGATGACATCATACTCACACCTGTCAGTGAAATGCACACCTGGGACCATGTCTCTTAATGCTATCAAACATCTGGTGAATACAAACTAGTGCGCTAGTGCAAAAAAGGCAGCCTGCTTTCAACACAGGAAACTCTGCCCTGCTATGTGGGTGATAAGACACAAACGATATGAAGAGAGGGAGAGGAAATCGATTGGCTGACGTAGGCGGCTGAGCGGCGCTCCTCACGAGACGGCGGCGGCGGCACTTTTGGACAGGTGGGTCAGGGACAGCTCCACGGCGGATCTCTTGCGGGGGCCACGCTTGGCGGGCGGTTTGCTGGGGCTGGAGCCGTTACAGCCGTCTGCTGCGCTTCTCACCAGGGCTTTACCACACACCTGCTTCACCAAACTGTTGATCTGCTCCTGAGGGACCAAACAGAGCCAAAGACAGGGAGAGACCATCGTGAAAAAGGTGACATGACATACTTTGGTACTTTAGTTCTTGTCAATCCCTTTGGCTCATTTGTTAAAAACAGTCTCAGCATTCTCTAAACTGTGAATGCAATTGTCAAAAGTAGTAACCCCAAACAATTTATTTATTCTTTAAAACCAGGTTTTTTGTCAGTAAAAGGCCTTTTTTCATTGTGTGAGCCGTACTGATTAACCCTGGAAATATTTTGATATATACAAATTTCATTTTTGTTTTACTTTATTTGCAATAAAATTGTTTTAAACAATGTTTTTGAAAGAAGTCTCTTATGCGCACCCAAGATTCTTTAAAATAATTGTTTTCTATTTGAATATATTTTTAAATTATATTTAATTTATTCCTGTGATGCACAGCTGAATTTTCATCATCATCACTCTTCAGTGTCACATGATCCTTTAGAAATCATTCTAATATGCTGATTTGGTGTTATTATTGATCATTAATGGTGCACAATTATTTTATTTTTTATTATCAGTGTTTTTGCTGCTTAATATTTTTGTGGGAACTTTTTTTTTTAGGACTCTTGGATCAATAGTAATTTCACAAGAACAGCATTTATTTGAAATAGTAATCTTTTGCAACATTAGAAACATCTTTATGGTCACTTTTGAGCATTTAAAAGTATCCTTGCCACATAAAAGTAAAAGAAAGAAAAAGATCAGCATATTAGAATGATTCTGAAGGATCCTGTGACATTGAATGATGCTGAGAATTCAGCTTTACAGCTCAGGAATAAATGACATTTTAAAATATTCAAATGAGTTATTTTAAAGAATTTGATAATTTTACAGAGAATCAACTTCATCTTTTTTGCACATGTGCCAAAACACATGCAATTTGCTTAAATTAATAAATTCATATCTGGTGTGAACAAGACACAAACTGTTCAGAGATGTGAACTTACTTTTACGTTTTGAGGGGGAAAAAAACCCCTCTCATTCGGGAATTGAGCAAACAGAAATGTCAAAAACTGTAATACAACACTGAATCCACAGAAACTCATTTGTATGTGGAAATGTTTGTCACTCTGCCAGAGCACAATAATTTATGAAGGAACAGCAACAGTCCATTTAGGAGGGTTGCTGAACCCTGGAGGGTAGTTTAAGCAAAAGCGTCTCAACAGCTCCCCCTGCAGGCATGTTTCTGATCATGTGTCTTACCTCATCATAGCGGTACATCATCTTGAGGCCGCGGCAGCTTTTGTGTTTCTCCACATAGTGCAGCGCACACTCCAGACAGAAAACCACATTTTCATTCTCCTGCACCACCTGCAGCATTAACAACAGCCATCAGCTCAATTAAGATCAGAACTCATTTTCAACGCTCAGTATTTCTTTTGTCAGTGATGACTGAATGTGAATCATCAGCACTGGAGGTAAAATCACAGCTGTGAGTCAACTGTAGAACTGTTCAGTTCTATTAAGACGACAACACAGTGAAAACAAATGATTATACAATGCACATTGACAAAACTACAAAGAAAACCAGTGTTGTACAGTATAGAACAAAGGACATTACAGAACACTACAATATAGATTTAATTAAGACAATACAGTATATACTGTAGGCTTTATTGTGATTCGTAGTACAGTGCAGTATTGTATAGATCAGTGGACTCCAAGGGCCCCCATTGTCAAAGATAACATTCAAAGGGGCCTTCAAGACATTTCTGGTACTTCTGCTATAAATCACATTTTTTAACTTCTGGAGTTTAGTTTAGGGAACACTATTCACTATTAACTAGTTGCTTATTAGCATGCATATTACTAGCATAACGGCCGTTTTTTAGTACCTACAAAGCACATATTAATGCCTTATTCTGCATGACCATATTAGACCCTTTACATAAACTACTACCTTACTTGCTATTACTTATTATGAGCAGTAATTAGGAGTTTATTGAGGGAAAACTCTTGGTTAATAGTGAATATGTGTTCCCTAATCCAAAGTGTTACCAAACTGTTCATTTATCGAAATCAGGAGTAGGAACATATTAAAATATTCATATAAAATTGCAATATTAAAGAAATATTAAAACATTATTAAAAATTCAATTATTTATTTAATTTATTTAAACTATTTAAAATATGATTAAAAAATATTAAAATAATTAAACTCCTTAATTCCAGAAGTTTTAATTATTTAATTTAATTTAAAAAAAAATTTTTATACTAATGAACACAACTTTTGTAGTCACTTGTGATTATGCTTTTATTTTATGTCCGTGACTTTTCTTGGTCTTGAAATCACAGCTTTAAAATTCCCTCATTCCCTGGATAATGTGAGGACCCTGGTTCTTAAATAAAAATGACAGCTGTTAAGGGGAAACATTAAAATAAGAAATAGTTTCAACTTTAGATTATATTGGTTGAGAACAGCTATTACAGATACCAGCTGTTATAGATTGTACAAGGTACTATAATATTAATATTAGTATAGTATAGACTGTACTGACCACTAAAGTAAGTCCCAATAAGCATACAATCTATCCTAAATAGTGAAATTAATTAGTGCATCCTATAATCACAGCATGTTGATGATATACTTTTTTTTTGCAGTAGATTTAAAAAAAATGCTTTTTGGGCTAATATGGGCTAATTTGGGAGTAGTATCTGTCATAGCTGTGATACTTTTAGAGCGCAGGATAAGCATTCAAATTAGGACAGAGCCTTAGTTTGTTGGTTTAGTGTATACTATACTGGATCTACAGTACAGTATAATCTGAGCTGAATCTCACCATAGATAAGTAGCAGAGATGCTGGCACGTTTGGCAGCGTCTCTCGGATGACTCCAGCGCCAGCCACTTGCGCGGTTTCTTCCTGGTGTCAGCGGGTGACGGGTTGTTGTCGTGAGTGCAGTAGCGTGCGGAGGAGTGCAGCCCTGCTTCATACAGATCCTGCCTTTGCTTCATCTCTATGTTCCTGTAGGACAGGGGTATTCAATTCCAGTTAGTGGACCAAGAGGTCCGGTTTTTAGATTTCCTTCCCAGCAGAGGTCCAGAATGACCTCTACCCAAAAAAACAAACAAAAAAAAAAACAAGATTTCATCAGTTGGGCCAAACATCAGGGTGGGTTTCCAGTGCTCACCTGAGATCTTTGAGAAGAGAAGAGATTGTACTGAGCACAAGTCTGTTTTCTCGTTTGGCCTCGGCTGTGGCGATCTGGTAGAGTAGCTTCTCCATAGAGAAGGGTTTTGCTATGTGCCTGTATTTCAGGTCCTGAAAGAGAAGAGCAAACATGTAGAGCGTCTTCTAAACATCTCCTAGTAAACGTCTATAGGTCACACAGGCGGATGTGTAAATGTGAAAGACTCACCTTAGCAGCCTCGTAGCCCAGGTTCACCCACTGTGGTGTGGCAAAGTGCACAGTTTCAGACACACTGTAGCCGCAGCACACCCTGGACACGAACGCACCGGGGAAGACCACCACAAACTGCCCGCTCTTCTGGACCGTGCGGTGGACCTTGATTCCCTCACGACAAAGCACCTCTGGAGAAATCTGGAGAAATGCAGAGACATGCAATGTAAAACAACTGCACAAAAAGGTAATGCTATTTTTGTTTACAATATCTTACCATAACGTTCTTCTCCAGCATTTCCAATCCCGGCGTGCCGTTGGCCTGTAGCAGTGTGTGCACCACTTTATCAAGCTTTGTCTTTTCCTCAGCAGGAATAGAATACCTGTAATGGGATGGGCAGAACTTCCTGTCAGTGTCATTGTTTGGTTGACATAAGACAACAGCGCTGTCTGCCGGCTCCTAAACCAGCTTTGTTGCTATGGAAACAAGCCTTGGCTTTATTATGATGAGTCATGCACATAAAAACACAGACAAACAGCTGATGCTAGCGTGAGTGGAATGCACACTGTAAGTGACTGCGTGTTTTACAGAGTAATGCGCCCTCTAGAGGAGCTGATCTGTACAACACAGCTGAGTTAGCAAAGACATTACCAAAATGTACAATTTTAGACCGAAATGACATTTAGTGAACACATTAAAAATCATTTTGCTAAATTAAAAAAAAAAAAAAAAAAAAACAGTTTGCCTTGGCAACTAATTGAAATGTTTAAGTTGAAGTACTAAATTTACTAAAACTGATAAAAATGTAAAAATCACCACAAAATTACTTAAACTTTCAAATTAAAACGAAAACCTAAAATAGAAAAATAAAAACTTATTCAGAATATTTTAAAATGATATTAAAATTACACTGAATGTATCTAAAAAAAAATAATAATAATAAAGATTCACTGAACAAGACGCAATAGAATACAAAGGAACAAACTATTTGTAAATTGTACAATGTTTTGTTAAAGAAAAGAATCATCATTTGTTAAGTGTTTGGATTTGATAATTATAAAAAAAAATGTAAAAATTGCAAATGGAAATATCATATAATCAATTATATAATATATAAAGTATATATTTTATTATGTAAAACAGTAACTTCAATAATGCACACTGTATAAGCAATCTTTAAATTTGTATAAAATAATATATACACAATGGTATATATACACAAAAATCATACACATAAATCATTATAATGCAAATTATCAATAGTTTAATTAAATTTGTCTAATAAACATTTAATTATTATTTTAGATTTTTATTAGTACTTTTTATTCTCAGTCAATCAATCGATCAATAAATACTTTGAATCGATCTAATGTTGTTACATCCCAACGCTGGTTTATGGGGCAAATGTTCAATTCAATTATTTTAATTCATTAATTCATTTCTAGACGGTACCTCGGAACAAAAACTTACCAAATGCAATCGGCACCAGTGTGTAAGTAATCAATGTATGGAAGGCGGTTTTGGTCTTGTGACCAGCATGAGGTAGAAAAGACCATGCCGATGTTCAGCCAGGGAACAGTCACCCCTGTGAGAGAGAACCAGAGAAAGACAGACAGAGAGCGGGTGATGACTTATTCAACAAAGGAGCTTTACATGATGTCCTTCCTGCTACTGACAACAATAGTGGACTCACCAGGCACAGCACCAAGATGGCGCAGAATGGTTCCAGAGTTATTGGGAAGGACAGTGAGGTTCCATCCATGCCTGCAGCGACAGAGAGAAAAACATTTTTATAAGCGCTAATACATCTTCCCACCATGCCTTTGATTCATCTCAAATGAAAGCAGCTCTTACTTGGAAAAGGGTTCGGACTTGCCCACAGGGAAGCCGCTTCCATGTGTGTTTGTGTCCACTTTCCCATAATGCACTGCTACGTGGCAGTCCCTCTGCTCCACTATCCGCCAATAATCTTGCTATATAAAGAAAAGCAGGACAGATGGAGATGAAGAGAAATGGCAGGAAATGAGGAAATACGACAGGATACAAGGATACAACTGTCATGGGATATGCTTATAAAATATGCAACATGGAAAGTACATGCTATTTAAAGACAATTTGTCATTGAGCAGATATTATTATACTTTTTTTTAGCATTGATACTGGTCACTAGGGTCGACATTTCACACCAATAGTATAGTAACATACTACACTGTACACAATTACATCTGGTTAAAATACAAGAAGTAGTTTGTGTGTACCTCAACTTCAGCAGCCCCAGGCTCTTTGTTGAAGCACATCATCATTGTATTTCTTGCTATTCTGTAAAAGGTGGTCAAAGATACTGATCTCCCCTGGAAAAAAAAAACAATAAACAGTAAGAAAAATGGCAAAATAATCTGTGGAATAAGCTGTTTGTTTGTTTGTTTGGCGGCCATCTTGGAATTGGCTCCTCAAAAACAAGCTTAGAATTTTATAACATCTGTCAAATTACCCTTAAGTTCTGTTAAATATGGCTTCTTCTGCTTAAATTAAGGTTAAAACCTGAGGTAATAGACATGCTTTTTGTCATCTTTTATTTTAAAGACTAGCTACTTCCTTTCCATCCCATTAACAACTATCAAGTTAAGTGTTTTAGTTTTTCCCATTCATTGTTCCACAAGCTGTCTATCTCAAACTCTTCTTAAGCACCACGGCACAACTGAGAAACACTCACAATCTTAACCGCATGACAGCACTGATAACTATAGACAAAGACAATTGCCAGGTACCGCACTGGAGATGAACAAAGTGCAGTGTGTGTGTGAGGAGCTGAGCTGTGACCTATATTCAGAAACCATTCTGTGAAGAGGCCCACTCTCACCGTCCCGCCCAGCAGAGAGTGTTACCTCAGACAACAACACACAGACAGACAGACAGGGTGCTATAAGAGTCAGCGGGGTATTTTTATAGGGCTGGAGCGGCAGACGGAGTCACCTTACATAGACTATAGCTAAGAACTCAGCCTCACGTACACCAGAAGCTGAGGGCCTGGGAACAAGCCCTCTCATGCAACAGCCACTCTCACCGATACCCACCCACCCAGTTACAGTTCTCTCTTTCCTTTACCACCGGTCCTCTCTCAAACACAAGAACCACACAAACTCTGCCCTATATCTCTGCCTCGCTTTTTACATTGGTAATCTACTTTCTACTACAGCATGCAGACCAAAACGAAACCTTCCAATGTCTGAATTAAAACGCTGTTCATGGGCAGCAGACAGGCTGTGCGAAAAGTGCTCTTCACCTGAACCACATGCACAAAAAAAGTAGGGATGCAACGATACCACTTTTTCCAGTACTCGCCCGATACCGATACTTTTATTTTTGGTACTTGCTGATACCGAGTACCGATACCAATATTTTTATTGCATTTGTAAATTTTTTAAATATTGGGTACAGAAACCAAAAGAGTATGTATAATGTTAGTTGGTTAACTTCATTTATCAAATAGATAGTCAAACCAAAATTTATTCAGACACCTTCAACATTTCTCACATTATCACAGTTTATTCGCTATAGTTTAGAAAATGGTAATAAAATATGACAAGAACTCAGAGATAAACTGTGTCAGAACAAATTCAACTTGATAATGTTAGATAACTTTGATAGAAAGGTATGTAATAGATTACAATCAACCAAAAACTATTCAGACAGCTGTTAGTATGACAGTATTTACACAACTATCAATACTTAGTCGGGCAACCCTTAGCCTTAATGACAAGGAGACCAGTATTGGGCCCGATACCGATACCAGTATCGGTATCGGTGCATCCCTAAAAAAAAAGTATTTTAATTTCTAAAGCAGCCTCATGCTAGCATGCTAAGCTAATAACTTGACACTCTAATAAACATAGCATGCATAAATGTTGTTTTAAAACAAAATGTATAAAATGAAAAGTCTCTGTGCAGAAGAAAACAAACACGCATTATAATGCTGAGACTAATTTTGGCCAAAATGGGATCTCAAAGCACTATAATTTAGCTTCAAGTCGGGAGCACGCCTATGATGTCTAAAATACTGCCTAGGCAGGCAGCTCGCTAGAGTTCGTAACAGATCTACGCCGTTTTGTACCTTTAAATCTGTCTGAGGAACAAAATAGACACTCATACTGGCAGCTTAGCAAATCGTAGCTCTGAAATGAAGCTCAGACCTGTGACGCAGAGCACAGCATAGAGACACATCCATCAACCACTGTAGAGCCAACCTCAGCAGCATTAAAACCCAAAACGCATCACATATTAAGCTTTTCTCCATTCTTCCCCAGCATCGTGGCTCTGCGTTCAGCATACAGACGAACATAGTCATCACGCTTGATATTCTGGCACGTTCTCTGGCAGCTCAGCGGTGAGCCCTCTATGCTCTCTCTAAGCAATTCATTACCTGAGGAAATGGCACATCTGCCAGTCTGACTGGGTGAATACAGTGAATGAAACAAGTTTGACATATAATACTGCCAATTCAGAAAGGAAACACAATAGCGTTAGCTTGCCGATAAGATTTAGGAATGCCATTATCAAAGCAGGAGGTGCGTTACCTTGTATATACATTTGTGCTGGTCACTGAGAACACCTTCATCTTCTGCCTCCTCATCTGCCTCATCACTGTCCACTTTTTCCCCTTTCTTTTCCTGAGCAAACAGTCTGCGGCGACCGGCCTGCTGCTGGGTGTCTGGCTCTTTGTTGTGATTGCGGAAGCCATTGCGGTGGTTGAGGCCGGTGAGCCCATTCTTCGGTTCGTAACGGGGAAGAGCCAGAGACCGCTGGCCGTTATCCAAGTGACCCTCCAGGGGTCCCCGCTTGCGTTCCAGAGCTTCCTTTTCTGCCAGCACCTCCTGCTCCAGTTGCCAGTGCTCCTCAGGAGAGAGCAGGTCATAAGAGAGCAGGTACTGGAGGTAGGCCTCCTGGAGCTTGGCCAGACGGTCCTGTGCTGATTTGGGAATGCGAAGCAGGTCGGCCAACCGGCTCCATTTTTTCAGGTCCATCACCTGCTGCATTCCACCCATGTCGCAGACCAGCTCGGAAAAACGAGCCAGATCTACTTCACAGCCACCTGAAGGGGCGACAATGAGAGATGATTGTGAATGTTTAATGCACTGCACATTCGGAAAGTATATTAACAGTTAATGTTTCGTTTCCGAACATAAGTCAACTAAACCACTGCAACTATGACATATAATATAATATAATATAAAGACTAAATAAGTATTGACAGCTCCAGAAATAAAATTCATAACATTTCACAGCTCATTAATTCTCTAAATATGTTGGCGGAGAAATGGCGTGGCGCGACTGGAGAACGTGAGCTACGGTAAGGAACTGAGGGAGAGAGAGCACAACAAAGGTCAATGACCAATAGTTTAAAACTCTCGAAGGAATTATTGCAGCATTTCGGCAGCATTCTAACAGGCTCAATAAACATTTATTTCAACCGTATATTCTGACTGGGCCCTCAAATAGCACACAGGATTCTGAAGTAAAGCAATGGTGCAGGGCTGATTTAAAACCTTGTAGACATGTAACTCTGCTGGACAAGCTCTGGAGCAATGGGTGATTGTTTTGACATATGGTTCCCCAACTCCTGGCAGACAAGAGACTTGACAACATATGTTGAGAATGGACCATGAGGCTGTTCACTGGTCAGTTTACATACAAATGGTCTCTCACCCCTTTATTCACTTAAGAAAAATGTTGACAGGCTGATATGTAATTACAGTATACTTACACATGCACAGGGCAACACAGCTACAGTAATTGCTGCAGTTGGAACTGAAGTTCTACTTGATAAGTGGGTTACACAAGACCAGAAATGGGCAACGGTGCTCCTGCAGGGCCACCGTTTTAGTGTCAACCATATGAAGCCCACACCAGCCTAAAATTTATCCTGATATTTATCTTGATTAGATTGTTCAGGTAGGTTTGATTAGAGTTGGAGCTAAAATCTGCAGCGCATTGACCCCTCCAGAAACAGAGTTGCCCATCACTGCACTAGCCCCTATAACAGGGTTCCTCAAATCCAACCCTGAAGGGTCAAAGCCCTGCAGAGTTTAGCACCAATCCTAATGAAAAATACTGGAGCAAGCTAATCAAGGTCTTCAGAGTTACTAGAAAATTACAGGTAGGAAAGTTTGCACTAAACTCTGCAGGGCAGTGGACCTCTAGGCACTCTGCTATATACCAACAAAAGCATTTGTAATCAGTTTTAAGTGGACTCACCTATAAGCGGTGGCTCGTCCATTGAGATGCCCTGAGATTTTAGGTGCTTCTTAATGCAGGCCAGTTTCTGAACATTGGGGCCCCAGCGCCGACCCAGCTTGTGGATGCGCTGAACCTGTGTCACAAAACGCATATCGTCATTGAGTTTGCACTCTGGCCTCCAGTCAGGAGGAGGTAACACTCTGCACAGTCCAGATGACTCTGCCCGTTCCCGAACTGAGTCGAGGTACACCAAAGGGTCCTGAAACTCCCTGGAGGTGGGCTTGAAAACGGGCACCTCCCCCAAAGCCGCGCACCCTGCCCTTCTCCTCTCCCGTTCCCTCTCACGCTCCCTGTCTATGTCCGGCCGTGGTGGAGGCGTGTGTGTGGGCTCTACTGGTTTGAAGGATTTGCTGGCTGAGGTAGTGGATGTGGTCCAGTTGAGGGCGGGGTTCGTTTGGGCCCTCTGCTGTGCTTGTCTGATGAACATCAGTTTGCCAGCAGAGGCCCGTTTGGGCCGCTGACGTGCTGGCTCAGGGGAAGCGGGGTTCTGGGGCATGGCTGGGGAGGCGGGAGCAGCAGGGGGTGACGAAGGAGGGGCAGGACCCATTTTCTGAGTAGGGAAGGCGGCCATTTCAGTGATACTGTGTGCAATAGTGACAGTGTTGGGGGACTTGAACTGACCCAGGGCCTTCTTGCTGCGAGTTTCCAGTGGGCTAGTCTGCAGTTTAGCTTTCTTAACCTCAGTAACAGGTGGCTTAGTTTTAACCTCGTCACTCTCAGTTCCAGCTCCAAGGATCGTAATGGCATCACTTCTGCGTTTAGAGTTCCGCAGTCCCTGCCGCACTTGTCGGCCATCTGCCTTCTCTTCCCTGGCACTGTGGCGTCCATTAAGCCTTCCATTAGGCCGGCCCCCGTTAGTCATCTTATGCACCCCATTCGATAATAGCACCTGTTTGCGGGTTTTTGCATTGATACTTTGGGCTTTTCCTGAGTGAGAGAGCTGGGGCCGACCATGGCCGCTGCTGGTTGGGTGATGAGAATGATGGTGGTGGTTGTTGCTGTAAGCACGGAGGCCAGCAGAAGCAGCGTGCTTGCTGTGGTTGAGTTTGGCTTTCTTTACCAGTTCTCGTTTTGCTTTGGTGTAGGTGACGTGGCCCTTGGTCACGGTGGCTGTGTACTTCACAGTTTTGGACGGCAGACGGAAGTCTTTCGACTTTTTGGCACTGGCCGTAGGCGTGCCGACTGATGATGCCCGTTTGAGTCCATTTACTTTCGAGACCTAAAGTGAACAGAAGATATCATCATGTTACATATATTGGATCAATGCAACTTACTAAGGAACTGTGAGAATTCCCAAACAGTCCCTTCAATCTTGACGCCAAAGAATACGTTTCTAGTGTCTATTTGCATACCGAGTAAGTCACAGTGCATGCACAGGGCTCACAGAATAACACAGACCACAACAGAGCTCCAAAAACCCCAAACCAGAGAAAACAGCAGGGAAGAAAGAGGGAGTTGAAGTGTACCAGATAGAGGGAGGGAAAAAAAAGAGAAAAATGTTTTTATTCAGTGCCAACAGCTGCAAAACAATCCTTAGAAGTAAAGTTTAATCCTAAAATCCCATTCAAGCACCAATTCATAGTCGGCACAGAATACTAAAGTTCTTCAAATTTGGCTTTAATGCCCCAAATAAAAGGAGCTGTGCTTTCAGCTGATCTGAGGCCCCCAATATACTTCACAGCAGAGCAGATGCAGCTTGGGTTACGCCCGGCCTCTCATTGTTTAACAGCCGCCATGGGAATTAGACTATGCCAGGCTACAAACATAGTCAGTCTCGACTTCTCTCTTCACATTGTTTTCTTTGGCTCTGTTTTTCTGGCAAGGCAGAAAGGATTTGATTTCCTAAGTGTGTGTTCTCATAGAGCCAAGAAAAGAAGATGCAGCCGGAGGGTTTTAGTGGGCTAAAACTCCAGGTGAAATAAACACGATGTGCTTCCTGACACCAGAGGACTCTTATTGGAGTCCTGACATTTGGCCTAAAGTCCTCCGACAAGCTTTTAATCAAAACAATGCAATAGAACATGAATGATGCAGTCAAGGTATGCAAAATTTTCTTTGTGGTGAATATATAATAGTATAAATGGCCGCCAACAATGCCAATAGCCCTATTCTGGGTTCCTAACTAATTTCAACAAAAAAAAAAGTTAGGAGCTAAGAAAAAGTGATGACAAAAGTTGATGGTTTGATATAAATTAAATTGTTTATCTCTGCAGGAATGATGTTTCAGTTCCTAATAAAGTTACTGTCATTTAATTAAATTTTTACTCGCATCTGGCATTTGACGAGTTTTTTCACCAAACAAAAGAAAACAAGGACTTGCACAATTAAAAATGCTGCTTTTGTCAAAATGTGAATTTTCACACCTGATATAAAGGGGTTGGGGTTTAATTGCTCTGTTCTCATTTTTGTGTGAAGCCTGTTGTGATGAATTCACGCTCTGTGAATAGGCCTTTACATGTTGTGCCACACCCTCTCACATCCCTCCCACTTTATTTCTCTCTCTTTAAAGTCTCCGGATGCATTTCAATAACAGCGTCCAAACTGCGGTGATCTCTGGGCCAGAGGTTCGCTGACAGACAGACGAGGAGATTGCTGAGGGTTTTTGAAGTAAGACATCGGCTGTATTGTATTCCTATCAGGTGCAGCCAAACAACAAAGAGAGGCTATTAAAAGATAAGGGGGACTGAAATGTAACCTCCATCAATCGCTTCCCCTTGTCGGCGCTTTAAAAAAAAATGGCAGGAGGGAGGGGGGAGAATATAAAAGAAAGCGACAGACTCCAGCCCCAGAGGCATGCATGATGGATGCTCTCTGCAGGTAGAGTAAGCAAATGTAGCATGATGTCAGCTGCGGCCATGTCTATGTAGCCCACCGTTGTCACACCCGCCCCCTTTTGAAATAACACGTCAGTGGTCTACGGCACGCCCCATCCCATCTGCAGGGCTCTGAGAGCGCAGAATGCGATTGTAATGATAATCCCACTCAGCATAACGTGCCGGATGCTGAGTAGAATTTGCGCGTGCCGACTGTGCTGCAGAAATCCCACGTCTGGCTCGGTGTAATGAGCGCCGCGACCACTAGAGGGCTCACTGATCCCAGAACACTGCCCGAGGGTGCAGATGAGCCCTGCCGCACGCTGCCAGCTATTATTTAGACTGCCTGAAAAGGTGGAAGTGAGAGAGAGAAACCGCGTAGGCGAGAGAACACAGGTCACTGGACTGTCCCCAATGGGCAACCTCTTGAAACCAGGGGAAACAGAGAGCAGGCTGGAGGAAACAAGGAAGGAAGCAAGGAAAGAGAATGGAAGGAAGGATGGAATAGTTAAAGGTCGGCTGACCAAAGACGTGCGATTAAATTGGCTTAACAGCCAGGAACAAAAACAAGAGAACACACACAGACAGAGGCCAGGCCAGCTCTCTGAAGTGGATCTTGGTCACACGTGAGCATGAGAGAGGACAGATGACATCATGTGTTGCTATAGGCCAGCTGCAGCATAGCAAAAGATTTAACTGAGAACATCTGCAGAGCTGCAGTCCACACCACACACACATGGTACATGTCTACCTATGTGTTAAACAAATGCTCTATAACTGTCTCTCTCAATTTAAATTTAAATTTAACTCAAATTAGCAGTGCAAATAATAAAAAAGGAATAATTCCACAAAGGAATAAAAAAAATAAAATACTAAATATGTAAGTTTGCTTCCTTTTTATTTTTACTGTTAAAAAAAAAAAAAAAAAAAAAAATTTGGTTGTTTGGGAGAATGGGGGTTCAATCTACTTTCTCTTTGAAAACAAGCACAGCCAAGTACCCACCCATTAAAAGAACAAGAAAACTAAGACAAAGCCAAAAAATCAAAAAGACTCATTAATAACTGCCATGGATACAATGAAACAAATAAATAGACCTTAACTCGGGATAACAATTAACATACAGTCCAATAATAATGCTGCTGAAACTGATCCTGCACCTGCTGTGAGCAGCATGAGATCTCTCTTCTTCCCAGATCAAGTTATTCTACACAAACACTCATAAAAAATAAATTAAATGAAAGTCCAATTAAACAATGAAGTATAAACCCTTTTTCCCTGGAGGTGCTTGAGTGCCATGGGTCATGCTCACGCCAGAGCTCTTCAACACATGAACACCCTTCAGAAAATTAGCTTTTATAGAGAGAGAGAGAGAGAGAGAGAGAGAGAGAGAGAGAGACAGAGAGAAGGGTCAACAGCTGTCTAATAGATTCTCGCAGTATTGTGGATTATGCTGCATCTATCTGTGCTGTTTATTGTTTTAAGTATAGCAGATGAGTAGTAATGTGTTTATGTGTGTCAGCATAATAACAGGCTTTATCTGACTCAAGGGTTTAACGCTGGGTCAGTCATTGCGGTTAAACTGTTAAACCGCCACTTACAGGTGCCACTGCTTCATGCTGATTCATCAGAATGATTAAAACAGCAGCTAAGCCCAAGCTAAGCCCACACTTCTCATTTTGTATATAAAAAAAGTATTGTACAAGAAGATTTGTACAATTTGTACAAGAACATTTTAAAAATATCTTCTTTTGTATTTCACAAAAAGAAGAAAGTTACACACACACACACACACACACACACACACACACACACATACATATATATATATAACTTGTACAACCTCAAGGCTGAGAATCTCAAGATTAGAGTGTCAATGGCATAAAAAAGACAGAAAGAAAGAAACTGAGAGGCTGATGAGTTGAGGTGATCCATCTTTCCCTCCTCTCTGAGGTTCATTGTTCACTTAATTAAACAGTTTTGTGGCACTCAAAGACAACAGGCTCGTTAGTACTGGAGATGGTGGTGGTCTGGTTGTCTGCAAGCCACATCGGGATGGATGTTCCCTCCTAACTATCAGATCCAGTATAATTCTCAGTGTGCAAAATGACTCCAAAATGATCCCATCCCTGTTCATACTGACACAGATATGGACGTGAAGGCTTGTACCTGCTTGCGGAGTTCCTCTGCGGCTCGTCGGTAGTTGTGGCCGTTGGTGTTGTGGCTCTTGGCCGTGGCCGCAGTGTGCTTGTGGGAGATCTCACCAGACGCGTCACACCCTTCGTTACGATCTCTCCCCACAGACGACTCTCTGCCTCTGCATCTGGGAGCAAGCTCTTTGTCCTTGTGTACCTTAAGGCCATTCAACACTGCAGGAAAAAAACACGGTTATTAAAATAAACAAAAATATTCGTTGTAGAGGCAAATCAAAATATTGCATTGCATTTTCTTGTCAGTTATATTTTGCATTCAATTCTTGCATCCTACATATAGTATGTTTCAAATCATATTTTTTATAATCCTATTTGCAGTGGATTTTTAGTGTGGAAACATAGCGTGTTTTGGTATGATATTGTGCATGATCCATTGCACTAAGCAAGTTTATGACTGTTATTGAATGCAGTGTCAAAATAATTTTGACAAGACTGCTGTTCTGCCTTACTTCATACTTACATACTTTACTGTTGCCAGCGCACTGTTTTCATACTTAGAAGCATGCAAACTGGCATAGCCTTTGGGTCAAGTTGGTTCTAGCTACCAGTCTAAATGTATATAATGAGATGCATCATGAGCTCTAGTTTATTGGTCCATGATAACAAAATTACATATGAGAGAGGTGCTGTGTTTATAATATGCTTACTACTGCTGCACTATATAGTATGTATGCTGTGCACAGAATTCAAGTTTTCTGAAAGTCTAGAATACTTGGGTGACCTCCATAGTAAAAAAGTAATAGATTTAAAATAGATTTATTTCATACTAAGTACAGTTTAAGTCTAGCAACATATTTACTGACATACCGCTTGAGACTTACTAATATAAACATTTAAATTACACTTTATTTGGAGTACTTGTTTGTGCACAATGCACATTTCTTAATATAAAACCTAAAATGTGTTTAATGTCACTATTTATGAGGATTATATGATCTCTGAATAATATCAGTCTTTAAATGCAAGTTATTTGGAGTGTTCCTGAGGTATACTTGCAATAGTTCCACTTGAGCACAATCAAACATACTTCAATTGGACCTCAGCACTACTTCCTCACAATTAAAATGCATTAAGTACAAAATTAGTTGTTCTAATTTTGCAGAATTTAAGTATACCAGTTTAGTATGCCAAAAGTACAATTGCAGGGTATTTTCAATAAGTACATACATATGTAAATGTATTTGTGGTATACTTAGCATGAAAAATGTATTTCAAATACATTTTAGTTTATTTATTTTTTACTAGGGCTACTACATTTGTAGGGCACACTGTTTGTACTGCAGTATCCCATGATGCAATGCACATTCTATTTCTAGTTTGAGGGATGAACCAGATGGATGGTTAAAATATGGGAATGATAAAGCAAAATGCCATGTGATGACAAAGTAGCATATTACTGTTGTTCACATTTATCATAGGTGAAATGCTTCCCTCTTGTTTCACTTAACATTAAATTGTATAACACCAAAAAAAAAAGAGCTCTGACAGACTATATATTATATAAGTATAAAAACAACACAAAACAAAATGCCAAAAAACCAAAACAAAACAAGCACTCGCTTTCATCTGTGAGTTTGTTTTTAGTGCATTAGTTCTTTCTCTACAGATAATGCTGTAAAAAACATGTTCTACATTTTTGGACAGGGTAGTCTGTCTGTTATCAGGCCCTCTGGACGGCTCTAATTAACATATATTCAAACTGCTCTCTGTATTTATGACTGCTCACTTTAATTTTACAGTGTTTAAATATCAACAGGCAGCAGAGCGTGTCAGCAAGGAGGGAAACGGACGGGCTTTCGTGCTGTAAGGCTTGCACTTGGAACTGCTACCGACAGCTGAACTCAATAAAAGGTGTTTAATTTAGAAATGTAAACACGCCTCTGGGTTACTGAGGTTCAGCGAATGAAAGCCGAGCACTGTGGTTTCTCTCGCTCTGAGAGACACTCGGAGAGAGAAAGACTGGAGCGTTGCCTGTGCTCCATATTAAAGTGTCACATCTGACATGGGCCGGCTCAGACAACGGGCTGCGTCCAGGCACGGGATAGACTGAGGATAGACAGACAGCACGAGAGAGAGAGAGAGAGAGAGAGAGAGAGAGAGAGAGAGAAGTGTGCCGAAGCTTTCCTGAGCCTGGGACTGTGTGCATTTCACATATCCAACCAGCTGAGGTAGTTGGTAGTAGGGCTGTGCGATTTGGGGGAAAATATCAAATTGCGATTTTTTTGACAGATATTGCGATTGCGATTTGATTTGC
>NW_015542555.1:1665282-1684253 GCF_001515605.1 Sinocyclocheilus anshuiensis
GGCTAGAGCAGTGCTGATTGGGGAGAACGGAGGTGCGCTCACTCTATCGGTTACCAACTCAACGCAGGCAGTCATGCATATGCTCTGGAACAGAGTAATATCGCGTCCATATCGCAGGCTATGCTATTAGGAAATCGCAACGTCTCAAATCGCGATTTCGATTCGATTTCGATTAATCGCACAGCCCTAGTTGGTAGTCTACATACATAAAACCTCAAGCCTGTAAGGAACAAGAAGCAAATTCCTGAACCTGGGCCAATCTGGAGCAATCAAGATCAATTTAAGGTGACTTATTGCTGGCTGAGAAATAAAACTGAGCTTATTTATTCAAAGCTGAGTGAACAAGATTAGGCGAGTAGACAAGACAGTCCAGGTGCACCAATGACATACTTCTGTCTATGTAAGTTGATTTAATGCATACTGATCTTGATTTCTCATACTATATGTAATATGCAAACCGGGATTCGGACTATACGTCTGGACGCTTCAAAGAAAAATTGCTCACAGCAACAGAACTACACTAATGTGTGTATTTGTAAGTTTATATATAGTTCCCAGCTTGACGTTCCGATTGCTGTTGATGACACTTTAACACACTCAATTGAACAGGCGCTTGGCTTTCAATTATCTGCTGACAGACTATTTTTGTTTTATAACATCAAGTTTCATTAACACACATGCTCCCGCAATACCTTGCTGCCCTTCTTTAAACTCACACAGCATCTATTGAGAGTATCAACCAAGTGCTCAAACTGTCATATAAGGCTGTTTCCTTCATTTGTTACGGGGGTGTGTGAGTGTGTGTAGCGTACAGCGACGTGTTGCCTGCCGTTACTCGGCACAGCTGTGAGCTGAATGCATAAACACCTTGTTACCGCCTTTCCTACTAAAGTGATAATTGGAGTGGAAAGATGGAAGCGTCACGTCCCACTCCAACACAACATTCCCATATCCACACAGGAAGCAGCAAGTCTTCTCTCTCGCTACACATGTACAGCTCGCAGAAGATATTTACACTATAGTTCAAAAGTTTGGGGTCGGTAGGATTTTTTTTTTCGATGTTTCTGAAAGAAGTCTTGCATGCTCACAAAGGCTGTATTTACTTTATCAAAAATATTGCGAGTTAAAAAAAAAGTGAATATTTTGTGTAATATTGTAAATTCTATTACAATTTAAAAGAAGTGTTTTCTATTCTAATACAATTAAATACGTAATTTACTCATGTGATGCAAAGCTTAGTTTTCAGCATCATTACTCCAGTCTTCAGTGTCACATGATCCTTCAGATATCATTCTAAAATGCTGATTTGGCACTCAAGAAACATTTATTATCATCAAGGTTGAAAAGTTAGTGTTGCTTAATATTTTTGTGGAAACCACAATACGTTTGGTTTTTCAGTTTTTTTTTTTTTAATGAATAGAAAGTTCTAAAGAACAACATTTATTTAAAAAATAAATATTTTATAAATGTATGCATCATTTTATACATTTATTGCATGCTTGATGAATGAAAAAAAGAAAAAAAAGAAGAAAAAAAAAAGAAAGAAAAGAAATTCTACTGATGCCAGACTTTTGGTGTATATTAACTAGGTAGACTAACTGTAGGTTAATATAAGAGCTGGACTAATTAATTGCTTTTTAATTGGCATTTTAAGATTGTCGGCCAGTTTGAGCAATTTATAGAAGTTTAAATCTTAATTTTAAGGCTGCTAATCCATTTATTTGTTTATTTTTATTTATTCATCTTATTAAATCACAATTAATTGATATATATATATATATATATATATATATATATAAAGTTTTGCTTAGAGATCTCTAAAATTAAGATAATAATGGGACTATTAAATGTAACTTATGATAATATAGCATGCTTTTACAACAAAAATACTAATGTAATTGTAAACTATAATATAAAAACAATTGCACAGTGAGTTACAGACAAACTCTCTCTATTTTGCTGCATTTTTTCTTTTTTGCTCTTTGTTCTTACCGAAGCCATTAATCTTGCTGGACGGTTTGCCCTTCTTGGGTGTAGACTGGCATGACGTAGATGCCACACTGGATGGTTTCACTTCCTCAATTTCATCTTCATCTTCCTGATCCTCCTCACCCTGAGAGCAGCCGAAGTAGCCCATGTTACTGGGTAATGCCGGTGAGCCTGAGAGGGGAGAGAGAGAGAGAGACAGAAAGTGTTAAAGGAAGCCACAGGCCCAGTGCATTTACTGAGAAGTGGCCAAAGGAAATGGGATAAACCGGCTCGACCTTGTAATCTCAGTTTCTATTGCAACCGTAATCCTCTCAAAATCAGATGCTGCTCTGGATGAGATTAGGGACTGTCGCAGCCGTTGGAAGCCTGAGTACATTACACTCCTCTGTTTCTGTGTGTGCTGAGTGGAGATTTGGAGCCACCAGTGACTGTGTCTGACTGATGTTTCTCTTTAAGAGAAACTATGTTTTAAAACACACCAGCTGATAACCAGCAGCATACTGCAAGATTACAGACCCAAGTGAGGAGGACCATAACAAAGCACTGCTCCTGGATCAGGCAAAGCTCGAAAGCTGAAAAGTTCGGTGTAATACACATGGTGGATGAGCAAATAATGGTATGAAACGTTTTACCAATGGACTTGTAAAACAAAACCAAATCAAACCCAAAACCAAAACAAATTAAACAAAACAAAAAGAAAAAAAAGAAAGCAAACAAAAGCAAAACAAAAAACTAAACACCAAACCAAAACCAAATCACACTAAAACAAACTCACCAAAAAAATACAATAAACAAACAAACAAACAAAAAATAATGACCGTCGTTTTGACCAAAGACTTGTAAAACGAATCCAAATCAAACCAAAGAATGCAGAAGTTAACCAGTCCCCCCCCCAAAAGAAAAAGCAAACAAAAAAAGCAAAACAAAAAACAAAACACCAAACAAAATCAAATCAAACATAAATGATCAAAAAAGCTGAAAATTTCAGTGCAATACACATGGTGGATGAGCAAATACAAATACTACTACTACTAATAATAATGGCATGAAAATTTTTGACAAACAACTTGTAAAACAAAACCAAATCAAACCCAAAACCAAACCAGATTAAACAAACAAACAAAAAAAAAAATCAATCAAACAAAAGCAAAAAAATAGAATAAATAAAAAAATAAAAAAAACACCAAACCAAAACCAAATCAAACAAAAACAAACAAAACAACAAAAAGTGCAATACACATGGTGGATGAGCAAATAACCCAAAACAAAACCAAATTAAACCCCCAAAAGACCAAACAAAACCAAAAAACAAAACCAAATCAAACTATCCAAAATCTAAACACAATTTTAATTATTATAATTAATTCAATTAATGTATTTGTTTTTATAATTAATTATAGAATTATTATTAATGTATTAACCATGATACCAATGTGTTTTGTTGTTTTATTGTGCCACATTTCCAGCCTTCCCCTCGCTCTGAGTGTCTTCCTCAGTCACACATCACGTTACCTAGTCTTATCAATATTCAATATTAATATATCAACATCAGTATTTCTCTTCCAAACAGCACAGGTGATGTATGTCAAATGCCTGTTGCCCATTAGCTGACCCTCCAGCCCTATCAGCGCTTAAACCTGCACTACTGCACGTCTGCGATTCGGCCGCACCACACCGGGCAACAATTATCATTATCTAGTGCTGTTCTCCGCCAGCCTCATGAATGAAACATGAGTGTGTTGGCCACGGCCCTGCGAATGTGCTCTCATTAGCTCTCTATTAACGTGAAGCTGCAGCCGGCGCGGGGCTGCACTGGTGATGTCACTGCATACATGCAGCATTTGACATGCCACATTAATGCTTATGGTCTGTGTGACAACATTTATAATAGCAATGGAGACAGCTTGACTGTTTAGGGAACAAATAAAATGACTGAATGAAGTAGAAACTTAACGAGGTGCTGTTAAATGGATGGCTGTAAAAGGGCTGAGAGACGAGAGAAAGCCAGAATGCTGCATCACTGGTGTTCACTGGTGAAGCGGTCTTGTTATTGTTCATTAAAATGGTAACCCTTTATTATATGGTTTCATTGGTTAACATTAGTTAACTAAATTAGTTAACATGAACTAACAATGAAAAATACTTCTAAACCAATTATTATTGTAGTTAATATTTCAGCATTTACTAATACATTACTGAAATAAAGACTTGTATCTGTTAATTATTGTTCATTTATTATTATTATTGCTATTTAATTATTTGATAACACTTTATTTTAAGGTGTCCTTGTTACACGTTACATGTACTTACTATTATAATAACAATAAATTATGCATAATTACATGCAAATAACCCTAAGTACATGTAGTTAATTAATATTAATCAGTACTTAAATGTATAATTACACCGTAACTAACAAGAACAAGAACACCTGAATTAACGTGAACTAACAATGGACAGTTGTATTTGTATTAACTAACATTAACAAAGATGAATAATCACTGTAAAAATGCATTGCACATAGTTTATTAATATCAATTAATGCACCAACGTTAACTAATGGGACTTTATAGTAAAGTGTTCCCACTAAAACTTAAAATAAAACGATAAAAATTGCTTTCAGTATTTGAAATAAATAAAATAAACATTAGATGAAAAGCTTAAACTTGAAAAAACTAAAGAAAAAAAATTTGCCTTGGCAACTAACTGAAATAAATGTTACAAAAAATACCAAAACTCAAGTAAAAATTAAGTTAAATAGGAAAATAAAATAAAATAAAATGTATTTGGGTTATTCAGCATCAGTGTAATATTGTGTTCATGCACCCATTATATAAAAATAAACCAGTTAGAATTGGATATTAGCTAATATTATGATTTTTACTTGTAGAATGCTGATAAAATGTTGAGGTAAAATATATAAAAAATGTATAAAAAATATTTACTCTGATCACCTCATATTCACGATCACATTCTCCACTCCAAGGATTATCAGTATGAATGATGCCCTTCGTGAGTTACAGAAAGAACTCCTGATAAAGACATGGCTAATGTCACTTCAATATGCTAACATATCCACCTTATTTTCTCCATAAGAGTGGGCTTGGCCATTTGTGAATTTAATGTGTCTGGCTTCCGGAGTCCTCCGCTTCCAGCTATTTTTAGTTGTACAAAACAGCTCGTTTTGAGGCTTGATATTTCAAACTGGTGTGTCTTACCACATTCTTTTAATGTATTATGCTAATTATGAACACACTGGTTTGTAGTGTAAACCGTTTTACTGTTTACCGCACTTTGTTATTCTTCTCGTTAATTCCCTATAGCGGCTAATGAACCAGAAGTCTCGCACACTGACAGAAAACGGCTTACTTCCGCGTCGAAAAATAAGGTGGATAAATCAGCCTACAGGACTATAGTTTTGAAACAAAGCCACTTTGATGGTTACTCCATGTGGCAGAAGACAAACAAATATGACAGGATCAACTTTCAGTCTTCACATAATTCAGTCACAAACAAGTCCAAACAAACAAACCAGGCACCTGAAGTTATTAAGAAAATGGCTGCCATTATCATTATCTCACACACCCATAATGTGGGAGTAAAAGGTCAAAAGGCCAATAGCTCACAGATTGGAGGGTCATCCAGGGTCATAAAAGGGGGTGGGAAACCGCTGGGGTTTCCACCATTTTTTCCTACCTTTAGATGCTCTGCAAAACAGGACACTAGCGACACTATAATCCGTTTCATGCTCCCCCGAACGGGTCCCTGGTTCAGGCTCTCCCCACAATGTGGCTTACTGAGTGCCCCAGGGAATGCTGGGTAGGGAGTCGCCCAACTATAGCAGCCGGTCACTGGCGTCAGGGGTGCACAAACCGGATTTTTGATAGCAATCATGCATCGTCTGTCATGCCTTCTCCCCTCAGCTTCTTTCTCCAGAGCCAAATCTAAATCTGTCATCTCCCAGAGAGAAAGAAAATCAAAAACAGACCTCTCCCAATCCCCAATTATGTGTGCTCTCATATTCACAGGCTGACACAGATCATAATTAAAGATGAAGGCATCCATTACAATTGTCATTTTTAATTCAAGCACAGACGTAATTACAACTGCAGTGTTCTACTCCGGATGCTCTTCTTTTGTCCTGTTTTATAAAGCCAAAGAGGTTCAAACTGAAGCTCAAGAAGAACCAATCAAAATCTAGCTGAGTAGCAGCCCTCGCTCTGATTGGACGTCTGGTTGCCGTGCGGAATGTTTTGATCAGACACATGGTTAGAGGGAGCGAGGAAGTTTCCCTAAAGAGATAGTTCACCCACAAATAAAAATTCTGTCATTTACTCAGCCTCATGTCGTTCCAAACCTGGAACATGGAACAAAAGTTGAGAGCTTTGAAAAACGTTCCCGCTCTTTTCCATAGGCTACAATTAAAGCATAATAAAGCAAAGTGAGAAATAAGTGTGCTTAACTGTACTGTGTACTTGTAATGTACTTAAAATCTTAAACATATAAATAAAAAAAAGTACTTGCATATAATACAGATTAAATAAAGGCCACTTAAAGAAACTACACTTTCTCAACTGTTTCTTAACACACTTAAGCACACTTTTAAGTGTACTTTGTCAAATAAAAAATAAAAAAAAAGTTTTTACCTTAAATTACATTTTAAATAATTGTTTTAATAATGTTTTTCAAGCTTTAAAGTACACTTAAACTGATGTTTACTATCATACTAAAGCACATGTAAATTACTTGATAATGATTCAAACTGTTATTCAATATTACTTTCAATATATATATACAGTATATATGTATATATACATATATACATACAAACAGGTTTGAAACAACATGAGGGTGAGTAAATGATGAGAAAAACTTATTTTTAGGTGATTTGTATCCCTCTAATAGAAGTACGAGTCTCCCAGGTTGAGATCTTGACCCAAGGTTGTCAGGGCTCCTGTCAGGTTAACAGGTTTTCCAGCAGGTCAAGGTATATGGCAGTTGAGAGAAGGGATGTTAGACCGTTAACAGCCCCCCTGCTTCGCTCTACACTCTATCCCCTCTATGTGACGGCATATGGCAGTATGGAGTGCAGTAGAGAGCAGCGAGTGAGAAGAATAAGAGGGGACATTAAAAACATTGTCTCTGGGCTGCGGCGGCAGCAAGAATGCGAGGGGATTATGGATTATATCTCCTCTAATTTACATTCCTGAATGTCTGCAAATCCATTAACCCAGTTTGCCCTATGCTTGAGGAGTCGCTGGGAGAATTTAATCAGCCTGCTGCCCCACCGCCAAGCCGCACACGTCAGCGCGCTTAATTGAATTGAAATCAGCAATCTTTGTTCTTTCATAGCTCACAGCGCCAGTACAACAGCTTCACGCCGACACTTGTTTGAATGCGGCTGCCGTGGCCTGAGAGATGTAAATAAGTCTTTAAGACAGTCAATGATATCCAAGAGACACTGGAATTGAACTAAATGCTCATGAGGACATTCAAAGGCACATAAAAATACAGTTACAACTGCCTGTTATGTAACACGGGCAATAGAGTACGTTATTAATTTACCCATATCTCCTTACCTACTCGAGTTCACATCATGAGGAGTGCGTATGCCAGGGTTTCAGCATGTTTAAGGAAACAATTTAATAATACTTTATAATGATAGTTTTACATAACTTTTATATAAACAATATAAAAATTAAAAATGAATCATTTAAAACATTTTGCAAGAAAAATGGGGGGAAATTATGTTTTATTATATGATTTAGCACCACATTTATTTGGTAAATAAATAAATAAATGTATTAATTTATTCATTAATATTTGTAGGAATAAAAAATATATTTAATAAATATGTATGTGTGCCAGTATACAAATCCATATTGATTTAACAGTAATATTTACCTACACACTAAAACATTTTATCTTGTGTACAAGGTTACTCAGGGATTTCCGTGAACAGTTTGGACAGTTTGGACAAATCACTGGAATAATTAATTGAAATGTACAATATGAAAAAAAAACTTTCCAGCTCTATCTGTGGAGGAGAATTACAATAAGAAATGTCTTCTTATTTTATTAAGACCTAAAAAATAATCTTTAAGACCATTAAGGCTACTAATGTCTACTAAGCTACTAAGACTTCCTATACTATTAAAGATACTGAGGACTTAGAGGATATAACAGGCATGGACTTCATCTGCACAGATGTCTAGATTGCTTGAAATCTTTTTTGTAGTGTAACTCACTCAGACTGCTCGAATACACACACACACACACACACACACACACACACACACACACACACACAGGAAAGTGCTTTGTCCAGGCTTTAAACACTCGTCAGGATTTAAAGTGGCATGTAGCATAAAAACAGAAACGGCTTACGTCAGGTTGTAATTCCTGCATTGTGTCTGCAGCGCATTACTTTACATTGCATCAGAAGACACAATCTGGATGTAAAAAAAAAACAAAAAACACATTTTAAAAACAAAAAACACTCCTAATTATGCTGTTGATATCTCAAAAGGCAGAACCCCAGAGATTCCGTCTGTTTAAGACCGAAAAACTTTTCTTTTGAAGAAACCGTCAAGAGATTTTACCACCTCGCATTAATCACAGCCTGCACTCTACTCAGCAGTCGCACACGGCGGTCCGGTTAAATACTTTCTCTGTGTCAGATAAGAGCTGCGTTTCACTGGCAGTCGGCCATAACTGAGCTATTGTAGGACTGCCCATTTGACCCTGGCTGTATTTACCCAGAATCCATTGATCTGTATTGACCCATCCTCTCTTTACCTCCACCCCTGCGAAAGATCAACACTGTCTGCTCACAACTGCCTCTCCTTATGGCTGGAACAAACATGCCAAAGTAAAGAGCCCTCTGGAAGATATTGAATGTCAGGGATTCTTTGAAGGATAAACCGACACATGGCATGACAACTCTATACTTCTCACAACACCAGTGTATTGTAATGCCATTTGGGCAAAATTACGCTCCACACACACTAATATACACACCAGCCTCAGCAGGAGAGTATCATCTATAAATAATACCACTAGGAGGGCGGTGTATGGTTAGTGAGGTGCGGCCCATCGTCTAATTGCCGCTGTGGAAAAAACAGCTAGGAGAGTCATTGAGAGTTGAGGCTGATACGTAATACCCTCGACGTGTGGCTTTGGCCTCTCCATGACCTCACACACTTGGCCAAGTCAAGTTAAGGCCAAGTCCGAGAAGACCTGAGCTGGCCCGATGGCGTACACACATCTGATACAACTAGCTAATGTTTCATACGGTACCGTCACTCACACAATCACATGATAAAGACTACTTTTATAGAAAGCAATGGCCATAAATTGTGGCTAATGGACGTCTTGCTTTTGGAAAGCATGTTACAGGACATTTCTGGGCTGCTATTCTGAAATCCTGGGGAGGAAGGAAAGTTTATACTGAAATGAGGCAGTCTAAACCGTCTCCCGCAAGGTTTAAGTATTATGTTGTAAAAACTCCGGCCAACGAATAAATTCAAGGTCCAGCAGGCTTTCGTTTTCAGGTTTTTGAACAGTATTAACGGAACATTCTGCTTCCACTTTTCCTACCTTTTACACATCTCAGGACATGCATGAAACGGGACAGAAACCTTTCTGTTTTGACCGTTAAGTTGAAAAACTGTAGGCTACACTTCTGATCCTAGTAAATGAATTTAAAGAGTCAAATAAATATTAATGTACAATAAAAAAGGGCCTCACATTAACTTTACAGACAGCTAAACGCAGATAGAACTGAAATCTATTGAAAATCTTGTTTTTTTTTGTCCTGATCTGGGAGGTAAATCCACAGAATGGGATTGTGGTAAATGTCTAAAACCAAGTTCCATTTATTAATTAATTAATTTAAAAGGAGACAGGTAATAGTGTTTTAAATAATGTTCAGTTTCAATTGTTTCACTTCATAAAACCTCAATATATTGTCAAGAGCCACTTTGTATTGTCTGATATGCTTTTTTTTTTTTACTCTCAAAGTGACGGTAGCCATTGAGGACCATGGTTTTAGCTAAAAATCTTCTTCACAGTTCTACTGAAGAAAAAACGTCCACTACATTTGGATGACCTAAGGGTGAGTAAAATTCAAAAATGTTATCTCAATTACATTTTTGTAGTCTCAAATCATTAATTGGCAATGAGGCTCCAGGCTACCCTGAAGATTTTAGTTTTACCTGTTCTGTGGTTAAATATTTGAGCTTCACTCTATAGAAGCACTGTGCACTGACCTTGGAAGTGGGAGGCACCCATAAATCCCCTGTGAAAGGCATACCCTGGTTCACGAGAGGTGGGTGTGTTTGTTGAAGTGTGTGTCCGTGACACTTCAGGCTGATAACACCTCCATTATTCAACATGAAACGGCTAGTGTGATACCTTCTAACTTTGAAAGTCAATGTTTGTGCAGCAAGTGCACTGGTGTTCAGGTGCCATGAAGGCCACCTACAACTCTGTCATGACACCAGACACCGGTGCTACGGTACAGATCGCATACCTGGACACCAGGTGAGCAGGACAGAGGTGTCGGGCCAAGGCTGTATGAAAGGTTATTACAAAGATAAAAATTAGTTTTGTTAAAAAACCAAACGCTGAAGTTCACAAAGTGGCAAAAACGAAAAGCTATAAATGTGCACATCAAAATGAACAGATGAATGAAGAGTTGGTTTTTACACTGTTCATCAGTTTAATAAATTTCCCAAGCATGAATTATGACCATCGCACGTGATGTTGAGGGGCAAGTAAATCTAACACTGGTGAAACCAGAAACACTGCAAAGCCAATACAAAACACATTAGAGCCTTGTTTAGTATCTGACCTGCCTGAAAACATAGTCTAAACAGTCTAAAAAATAACTCCTGAATATTTTCCAATTAGTCATGCTGTAAACTTGGCAAATTCAGTGACTAGTTGTTTCTCTGAGTGGACCCAGTCCATGTTGCTGGATACCCTATAATGATGGTAGTTACAAAATACTGCTAAATGTAGTGGCAATCACACCTTTATAGCACATTTAATTGCCCACAAGGACTGCAGTGTGCAGTGTTAATCTTCAACTTTGATTGTATTATTTTGTAATACATGGTGCAGTTTCTAATGAAGCATCGTAGTCAGTACATATTGAGTTGCTATGTTAGAAGAGATGGCTCAAATTGTCTTGAAACAAGAGCAAAAAAAAAATAGTAAAATTAAAAACCAAAACCAAAATAAATTAAAAAGTGGTAAAAATATGGATGGTGAGGCAATACCTCGAAGGCATATGAATGTGAGGAAGTCTTCTGTCTTGGGCTTGCGTCTGGAGAGGAATGTGATATGTGTGAGCGGCGTGGGCAGAGAAGGGTCGGCCATCTTCACCGGCGTGGTGCTGGGAGAGTTGGGTTGAGACTGAGCAAACTTCCTCTGTGCATGCAGTCTGGGCCTAAGAAAGAAAGAGAGAGAATGGAAACAATAGATTTTAAATACACTTGCGTTCTATCATATAATGGAGAGTTTATGGACACATTAGAAAAACGTTTCTTCTGAAAATCCCCACTTGGCACTGGGACTCCGATAACGCTGCCCAGAGCAATAAATTCATCTTAATGCATTTGCTCTTGTGATGGTAAAACTCCACTTGGGGCTTTGCTGTTGCCATGACTAATTCAGTCGATCTGGAACCCATTCAAACACGTTTTTGGTCTGATTAGCACACAAGAGCTGCTACTTTACATAGTTATCCAAATGCTGATAACTGGGTTGAGGACTGGAACGATATAGGATAAAAATTCAAAGGTATTCACACACGTTTAAGCTTGCTGAACTGAAGAAGTTTTACTTCTGAGTTTAACTGAGTTTACATCTCACAATTCTATGTATAATAAATCTCGTAATTCAGATTTTTCCCCCCTCCAAATTCTGGGTTTACATCTCACAATTCTGACTTTTTTATGATCATTTGTAGTTTACATCTGACACATTTTTTTTCTGAAATCTGAGCTTACATCTCACAAATTGGACATTTCTTCTAAGAATTTTTAGTTTACATCTCACAATTCTGACTTTTTTTTTCTTCAGAATTGTGATATCAGGAGAAAATGGGTGTCCATAGTCAGGATGCAGTAGTAACATTAAAGTAAATAAACAATTTAACACTGTTTTAACTGTTTTAAGTTCAGTTAGTGATCATGTTATAATTCTAATAAAATAGTGAAAATTGATTGCAGTTTGTGTTACGGACACTGTAGTGATCATCTCTGATTCTAGAAACATTGCTATTTTTCTCGCACATCTCAAGAATCAGTGCAGACAGTCTCTGTGAGTGAGTGAGTGACTTGACAAAACGACACTAACGGACACTTCCGAGATGTTGTCTAACTCTTCCTCTGAATGTTGATTCACGTCAAAGCTTTGAAATGTAATTAAGTTCTCCATTACGCTCTGCGAAGACTTCAGCAGCAGCTGATGACTGATAAATAGTACTAAGGATAAATCAAACTGCCAACTTTCAAGGCCTCTCGTACTCACTCATCACAGCTTCTCCTTTTGGAGACGTCTAACTCACTGACTCCACATTTCAGTTCAGCTCTCCCCGTGAAACAGCACGGAATACTAAAAACAGTGGAAAGTCATACGTCTCAATTCCTCCTCCACCCTCCGCATGCTGCCAGAGGAGGCACGCGTTTACGCACTTTCCATTTCAGCTGCATTTCATAATTTTACCCACACGCACTCCCCTCAGTCCACGCCTGATGTTTGCTGCCAAATATGCTCTCCCCACACAGAATTAAAGAAAATAAGGGGGATGGGTAAAAGACAAACATCATTCACTCCTGTACAAATTAATCTCATTCAATCAGAGGACCGTGCCTGAGATAGCTTGCCAAGCCCCGGCAGCTTTGACGAATCCGCAACGGCATCGCTAATCAATTCTCACAAGCGCTGTGTTCGGCAGACAGATTGTTTCTCTCTTTTTTCTTTTCCAGTCTCTCATGGCTGTGACTGATGGAACAGGCACTATCGCTATGCCACAAAAAAGAAGAAACTCTGCAAATTCTGTTCATGATGTCTATTTGGCATCAATTGAAAATAGACATCCTGATTAACTTGACATCTTACTGAAGCATTTATGAAGAATATAGGTCTATATGTACTTTTTAAGACAGCCCTTTTGTAATGCCAAAGGCCCAAAGGCTAGGAAATCAAGCAATGACTGAAACAAAATCAAATTGTAATGGTGAAAGCTGAGGGTCTGGCAATTAAATGTGCTGAAGTCTGGAAGTAGACAGAAAGGAGGAGAAAAATCAGACTGAAAGCCTCACAGACTTGGATATAAACAAGAAATTACAATGAACTCTAGTTTATTTACAGGGGGGAAAAATTGAAGTGTACACAAAATTAAAACACACCATGTGTTATGTTTCAAAAAGACGCATAATCACTCTCTAAACCGGCATCATCTGTTCAAATGGGGTCTGCAGCTCCACACCCAAACATTGACATTAATTAATGGAGATTACACAGGCAAAAAGTTCATCATAACATTGGAGATAGCTGGAGGACTAGATGAGTGAGATTTCAGCCAATAAACGTAAAAAAAGCGTAAAAAAACTAGACTATAAAATGTTGCTGCTAGATATTCAACAAAGCACTTACAAGCCGGCCAACTGTCCCATTACTTATTGATTGCTAAAGTGTTCCAGGCAGAGGTGTAACCTCATTTAGATTGGTCCAGGGGAGAATTCGTACTTTGCAGGAGAAATAAAGAAAACAATCTTTTTTTTTTTTCTCGCAATGGTTGTTATAAGAAACCTAAATATTTGTAGGAGTTGAAAACTGCAGCTTTAGAAGTATTAATGCAACTAAGCACCAGAGTAATTCTGATGCAGCTGTGCAAAAAAAGTATCCAGTAAAACAACGAAGGATGTCACGGTTCATCGAGTCAGTCTAGACTGCTCTGAATCTCAGAGACGGCCTGCTTTTATTGGACAATTTATCCTATCTGTTCCTCATTACAGGGTATAATGGCCAACTGTTTGGCATGCAAGTATCCAGTGACAGAGATAGAGATGCATGCTGGGATAGCCGACATGAGCGTAATCCCTACACACTATACAGAGAGCATTTTGCAAAGTCTATTAACAAATCTACACAGTCTAAATACAGACCTAACATGATAAACTCAAACAGATGAGGGAGAAACACAATACAGTTAGTCCACACAGGAAGTCAGGATTTTCCTGGGATATTGTTTGGCTTCATGCAAATGTGCAAGTTCTTTGAGAATTAAAAGAGAATGGTTATGATAACATCTGATGACTCTGATCAGGGGCGTCAGACTGGGGGTAAAACCAGTACTGATTACCAGGGCCCCAAAGGAAGAGAGGGCCCTTGAAAAGTATGGAATATATTTTATTTTACCTGGATATTTTCATTTCCTAATTAAATTTCATAATGAATGTCAGATGAAACGTAAATTTTGTGTATTGGCTGAATAACTTGGTTGATTGACTGACGGTTTCATGATCCCACCCCCCTTGCTAATGCGCCAAATGGTTTAGTCCATCTGCACGCAGTTTGTTTATGTTAGTTGAGCATCTGGTGGAGCGCTGTAGAAATGTCTTTCTCAAAGAAAGCCAAATCAGGCCACCAAAAAAGAAAGGAAAGACAGGAGAAGTTAAGAAAACAAAACGAGGGGAAACAATTGGTTACTGACTTCTTTTCAAAGAAAGGTGAGCACAAACTAGAACACGAAATTTATAGTGCTAAACTGCTTGAATATCCCCGCGAATCCGCGATCGTTAGTGCTAAAAATGAACTGAGACAACCCACTGAAAGAGCAGAACATACACTTTCAGATGGCAATTTGGTTATACATGTAATCTCATTCTCAGGTAAAGGCTACATAAATAAACTGTACACTAACAATGCTGTTTGCATACAACACACCATTATAATAGCGTAATTTTGAAACATGTTTAATTTTAAATTAATAGGCTATAATATCTAAAATTAGCAATAGTAGGCTAATCAGTGTCATAGGTAGCTTGTTAGCTCATCGGTAGCTACAGGTGAAACTCGAACAATTAGAATATTGTGCAAAAGTTCATTTATTTCAGTAATTCTAATATATAATATAGTTAATATATTAATATATTGGTATAATGGTCTAACTAATATATTATAAAGGAGGTAGAGCTTTTTCGCATTTGGCTCCCAAACTCTGGAATAGCCTTCCTGATAACGTTCGGGGTTCAGACACACTCTCCCTGTTTAAATCTAGATTAAAGACACATCTCTTTGGCCAAGCATTCAAATAATGCATCTCATAATCTTTACAATGGAGCCAACATGTCAGGGAAAGTGAAAAGTGTGCAAGCTGAGATTTTAAAACAAAACCCACTTGCTACATACTCCCCCTGTGCTTCCCATACTCTCAATTTGGTGGGTGTACATGCAGCTCAGTCATGCCCCGAGGCCTCAACATTGTTTGGCAGTGTTAATCGCCTATACAATTTCTTGCATAGGGCCCGGGATCTTGTGCAACGCCCCTGACTCTGATACTCTTAAAACTATACACATTGATAGATTACTTAAATGATTGCTCTGCTCCAAAATCTAGTGAGTTCCCTAGACAGCTTTTAAAGGCATTGTGAGCATTCAAAATGCAAAAGCTGTTCCAAAAGATAGAAAGCAATGTTATTCTGCTTTCCACGATATGTAATTTTGGCCAAATTTGTAAGACAGAATCACATGCATCTTTTGAGAGACAATCACAGAATGAATTGCACTGAGCTCAATGAAAACAAATATATGTATTTCTTCAAATACTGAAAACTCTTGACAAAAATAGTGGCATCCCATTAAATTTGACTATTGTAGAGTGTTCAAATTCAGCACCTTGTGAAGGTACGTGATGTTTAGGATTTTGCCTTAGAAGGTAGTCGCCTAAGTAGACAGTAGACAGCACATGAACTTGTTAGATTTTAGAGAGTTCCGGTGTTTTCAAGCTCTACATATTTTCCCAGGACTATCAGGGTTATGCAGGAGTTGTGGCTGTCCCCAATTATAACGTGTCTGTGCAAATTCATGATGCGCTCCGAATAAAGCCAGCCTCCAAATGAACTTAGTTTCAACTTCAAGACTCTCCTGTCAACCGGGAAACAATGATATATTGAGCCTTCTGTATTTCTCAGAGAGAGGCAGTCTGTAAATTGCAACATGAGTGATGGAGGGTGGAGATGGGATCTAACCACATCCTCCAGACAGGATGGGTAAAGAGGGCCATGAGAATGACTGATCTGGGCATTCCGGTTCCGCTGGTCTTACCCTTCCTCAGCGGGCGAGAGACACTGCGACACAATAGCCCCATGGAGCTTCCCAGCCTGTGCACTCCTTAATGGGACAGAAATGGGTTCTCTTACAATGCTAGTCCTTTAACAAGAGGCTCATGCATAATTTACAGCTGATAAAAACCACAACGGGGTAAGGTCACTCCAGGAACTAGGGCTCTGATCCTATTACCATTTAGCTCATGGTGAAAACCCATGATGAAGAGTTGTGACTGAGGTCAAGTTTAAAGGGTAATGGGCGCATTTATGTTAATCTCTCTTATTGTATAAACAGAAATGACTAGAAGACATCCAGGAATTTCAATATATCCGCCTCCAGTGTCACAACGTGCCGTCCACCAAA
Source organism: Sinocyclocheilus anshuiensis (assembly GCF_001515605.1). Lineage (NCBI taxonomy): Eukaryota > Metazoa > Chordata > Actinopteri > Cypriniformes > Cyprinidae > Sinocyclocheilus > Sinocyclocheilus anshuiensis. Next base: position 1,681,978 of record NW_015542555.1, read on the forward strand.
TCCACCTCTAGCTTCAATGTATCTCTCCCTTTAAATTCTGCCTCTGTTTTCAAAATATCTACCTCCAAATTTGCCTCCAGTTTTTATATATTTGCTTACAAATTAGTCTACAGTTTAGGGTATCTATCCTGCAAATCGGCTTACAGTTTTCAAGGTTTTCTACTTCCAAATTGGTCTAAAGTCTCTGGCTCCAAATAGCCGCTTTTCCACTTTTGGGCCAGTGCGAGCCAGTGCTTTAAACGGGTGGGGCTAATAGCCTCGGGCCTGTAGCACCGAGCCCAAAACCACGCTGCGTTTCCACCGTCGGGCCAGAAGCTCCGCTGCGCTTCACTAAAACACGCCCTTTACACACCCCTCTGGAACAACGTCACGCAACCCCATCATTTCACTAACAAAGAGAAGTTATCAGAAAACTAATAAGAAATAAGTCACTGGAACTCGCGCGATCACAAAACGAACATGATTAAAGCAGCCGTTTGTAAGCATGTTTTGGTAAAGATTTAAATCCAAAAGCATCGATGTTTTACAATAATAAGTTATACATTGATCACAATGAATTAATTTATCAGGATTGAAAATTAGTCACACAGAAATAAAGCGGTATGAACCGTTATTTCACAAAAGAAAGAGGACACATACCATTCAGTCGAGTCTGGTTCTGTTTATTTGTAGTCACAGTATACATCACATTTTGAAAGAATTATCATTTCTATATTTTTTCCATTAAAAATACGACCTGAGTAGCAGAGGGAGCTCCCGAACAAAAACCATTATTATATTTTTATGATGTGGAGCTAAAGTCTCGAGACGAGACTTATGACAGATAAAATATGTTACTAAGTAAATACACGATTGTGATAGAGAATGAGAAGCTGACGTCTGATTTCTTTAAGCGGTCGTATTTACCATGTTTACTATGGTAACGTTAATGGCTTGTGTGCATAGTCTTTTGCATCGCTTATAAATATTTCTGCCTTGTATGGTGATCATAATCCACATCGGATCTCAAACAGAAGTTATTTCAAACACTTGCTGCTGTCTGAAAGTGAGTTTTGAGCTAACATTTTTTAAAGTCTTTAATGCTGGTGTTATAGCTGTTATAACTTTATGAAATGATCCACAGCGCTGACACTCTCCAGATGCGGAGAAACTCCACCTTTGTTCATAACCACCCCTCTAGCCCTAGTTGGCCTGCTTTGGCCCAAGGTTTTCGTCGGTCCAAAAAACCCTGGCCGTTGGCCCCGAGGAAGCACAGACGAGGCACAATCAAGCCCCGGAAGTGACAGTGGAAACATGACTGACCCTGGCACGCACTAGCATGCCCGCTTTTGGCCCGACAGTGGAAACGTGGCTAATCAGTCTACAGTTTTCAAGTTACTACCTCCAACCGATTGGTCTATAGTTTTCAAGGTCTATGCCTCCAAATTAGTCTACAGATTTCAAGGTCTATACCTCCAAGTTGGTCAACAGTTGTCAAGGTATCAGCCTCCAAATCAGTCTACAGATTTCAAGTTACTATCTCAACCGATTGGTCTATAGTTTTCAAGGTCTATGCCTCCAAATTAGTCTACAGATTTCAAGGTCTATACCTCCAAGTTGGTCGACAGTTGTCAAGGTATTAGCCACCAAATCAGTCTATAGATTTCAAGTTACTATCTGAAATTTAGTCTACAATTTTCAAGATCCATGCCTCCAAGTATGTCTACAGCAGAGGTCTTCAACTTTTTCTCCTGTACCCCTTTTCCACCAGCAGGAACCAGGTGCTAGTTCAGAGTAGGGCTGAAACGATTCCTCAAATACCTAGAGTAATTCAAATACAAAAAAATCATCGAGGTAAATTATTTGCCTTGAGGCTTCATTTAGTCAATTTACTGTAACTACACACGGAACACCGTGTTTCCCCACGGACCATTATTACTGACGCACAACCTGATAAACCCTGGACCAGAACATAGACTGTATAAAAACAGGGACCAGACTTTTAAAAAAAGCACTGGACATATTTAAGACCGTAAATCAATATGGTGGCTAGTTATAATGTCCCTATGTTAGCTATGTTTTGTGAAAGACTAAACGCCATTGTGCATAAAAATACCACAGATTTGTGGTATTCAAAAGATGATGCACACTTTTAGAAAAAAAAGGCATTATAAAGGTAAAAATGTCCATAAAATGTAAAAATCAATTTAAACTTATTGGAACAGATTAATTTCTATCACTGCTGTGAACTGACCCGCACACAGAATATGAAGGATATCAAAAACAAGTTTTACACA
>NW_015542555.1:1684377-1718254 GCF_001515605.1 Sinocyclocheilus anshuiensis
CTCTCACAAAAGCCACAAAGCCTTCCAAGAAGACAGTAAAGGCTTATGTCATGCTTGAGCTTTAGTTAGGCTGAAACTTGAAAGTTAAGTTGCACGACATAAATGCAATGTTTAGGTATTATTATTATTTTTATTACTATTATTTTGATTTATGCCTTAGTTTTCGTTTGTACTGTTTACCTTTTTTTAAAGTAATGTGAAATTGATTTTTGTTTTTTTATTTATTAATTTTTTTAATTGATATATTTGTATTTGCATTTGAATGCAATTTGGCAATTAAATACATTAAATGGGTTTAGTTTTCACGCAATTTCAGCAATAAAAATATAAATTTTTCTAAAAAGAAAACAAATTAGTTGTTTATTTTAAGAGATCTATCTTATTATCTCTTGCATATTTAGTATTGCTCTTTAATAAGGAAAAAATTCTGTTTATCCGATTACTCGATTAACCGATGGAATAATCTGTAGAATACTCGATTACTAAAATAATCGATAGCTACAGCCCTAGTTCAGAGCCAGTGCTATTGCCGGTTCTTAGTTGGTTCAACCCTTTAAGAACCGGTTTGCTTTTCCATGGGCTAGAGAGCTACCACAGAGCCAGGTCTTACGTCAATGAATACATTGCATCTTTCATTTCGCTAGTGTGGCAGCGCCAAACACAACAGGCTTGTTCGAGGTGCATCGGCACCACGCAGATCGATTGATCGGCACACAACACACCAAAGCACCGTGAGAGCGATCCAAAAGCATAAAGAGCCGCCTGATGTGTAAATTTTGCAAATATGGCGGTCAAAAGTTTCTGTTCGTCTTGTTGGTCACGGTAACCCCGACCCCAGCCCTTGACGCAAGCGGTTCTTCCTTCTAGCCTAGCAATGTTTTGGTGCTACTTACGAACTGCTTTTCCTGGTTTGGAGCTGGTGCTTTGGGTGTTGATAGACAAAGAACCGGTTTGAAACTAGGCTCTGGCTCCAAACCAGCACTCGAACTGCCTTGGTGGAAAAGGGGTACTGGAGACTCGCTATCCTACAGAGTTCACCTCCAATCCTAATCAAACACACCTGAACCAGCTAACCAAGGTCTTCAGAAACTCTTGAAGCAGGTTGGAAATAAACTTCGCAGGACAGTTGGTCTCCAGGAGCAGGGTTGAAGACCTAAGGTCTACGGTTTTGGTCCAAAGTACCTGCATCCTGTCTGCCTCAAGTTTTTATTGTATCTGCATTCAAATGATGCCTCTAGCGTCAAAGTGCAGTATCTGCCTCCAGTTTCAATACATCTGCCTCCAGTTTCTCTCCTCCACCTGTGTGTAAGGGTGTGCTTAAAATACAGGTACAACGAAGAGGTCAGAGTAAAGCAGACCTCCTGTAGATCAGCCCAGCTGGCCAAGATGTGGAGAGAGCCAGACAGAAGTGAAGTGAAGTGAAAAAGTGAATGGGCAGTCAAGTGAAACAACAAAAAGGGGAAAAAAAGCGAGGGGCAAGCACCTGCTGGGAGGCGCGGAGGGAGGGATTATGGCAGGATGTCCCGATTCATCCTCCTCTAATCCCTGTGCCTCGCCCTTCAAAGAACACCCCACTCTGATGTTACATGTGGAGCTCTTCTGTATCATTGATTAGCTTTCAGGAAAGTGGCAAGAGAGAGGAGTAGGGTTTGCCCCATTGGAAAGGACAAGAAACAGTGACTGGATCCCTGGGGCTCATTGGAGGTAAGGAAAGGTGGGGTGACAAAATGCTTTGGTAACCTTTATGTTATACTGCTTTACAAGCAACAACTGTTGCGACCTGGAGTGAGCAATCAGAGGACACAATGCAATGATTATAACTGAAATATATGGATGAGGTCTAATATCATGGTGGCATGCACGGACACACATGGTTACTGGTTTAACATTGCATGCAATTACATGAAGCATGTTAATGCTTAATTATTTGCATGTTGAGAAGTTGTCCCAAGTTTTCTCCACTTGATCTGCCTCCAATCACAGGAGGCAGTCACAATCTCCAACATGAAGCTGTCCCATCTGCATCAGCAGTAGAATATTGCCTCATTCTGAGTGGCCAGTTGTGTTCTGTGATCTCCGTTGGTGTAATGTGATCTCTCTCCACAGTCGTTAATGCACAGCATGACGATAAAGTAAAACAGGTACTGCATGTACTCTAGAATTTCGGTGTGTGCAATTGTTTTTAAGTCTGACACGCCTCTAAAAGAGCACCAAATCGTGCCGAACAGCAGGAGTTGGAGGGCTTCCACAAACAAAAGCACATTGGCGGCGCCAGGGGTAAAAGGGACGACCCCTCCGGTGTCAGCACCTCCCCCCCAGATCCCGGAGCATCAAAGCATTCCACAGCGGCTGGAGTCACTCCTAATCTCAACAGCAGGCTCTGGCTCTCTCCGGATCAGATGAGTGGAGCAGCGGAGAAGCTCGCAGGGAGGGAGAAAGAGATGAATGATTGCAGGAGGGAGATGGATGGAGCCATGAAGAGAGGGCAGGCACTGATAGACCCCGGGGGCAGAGATGTTTGAGTTTTAACGGGGAAGAGAGGGGAGGAGGGGTGTATAAAACCCTTTGTGTGCAACACTGATTCATTCGGCCTGTTTTCAGTCATGTGCAAGTATTAACATGGAGGCAACTTTAAGATAACAGGATGAAAGCACAGCCCTCATGGATCCAACAAGGCGATCTATAGAAAAAGAATGAACTGGATAACACAGTAAATAAAGGTATATTTTGATGTGCTGGTATGATATTTTAGACTCCCAATTCATAGAAAGGCATTTTAGATGTATTTTTTTAACATGGTCAAAACCGTAACTTGGGCCTCATCTTAAGCCTTACTCAACTGACAAACCTTATAATCTTTTGATATTCTGAAAGCAACCAGACCATGATGTGACCAGACTGTGATGCCGATTAGGCATTCATAATGCTCAGCATACGCCATACTGCTTTTTGTGCTGTTTGTGTAATATGCCATCTATTTGACTTGTATTTTTTTTAGAGCTAAACAAGATCTGTGGATTGACTGTGATTGCTAACATAGTTTATTTAGAATCGAATCGTTCAAATCTGCTCAGTACACATCCCATCATCGTTAAATCCATCTTCCGTCATGTCCAGCTGCTCTGTGGTATATATGCTTCAATAAAATTGCTTGGAGACACACACAAACACTTATCAATCAAAAAAATTAAACCACATACAAAGTGTAAATACATGCAAGCCAGTTATGGACAGAGCGCTGGATCTGAATGTGGAAATTCAATCAATCTGCTTTATTATTGATTAAGTATATACAGTATATTCTCTCCCACACACACACACACACACACACACACACACTATGTTTCCAGACAAAGAAGGGTGAAAATCTATGATAAAAAGGAATGGCCCTTTTTCAGTCAAACATCTTTAACTCTCTGCTAAAGCTAAACAGCTCCAGATGGGCCACATGGTCCTGATAAACTCTCCCAGCAGCCTCTGCCAGTGCGGAGCAGCTGGCTCTGAGAGCGCAGTGAGGAGCCAACGGCACATGTGCCGAGCAGCCCACGGCAGCCAAGTGAGTGCAGGGGGATCCCTGATTCTGGGTCATTCATGAGCCCGCTCTAATAAACAGTGCTGAAATGATAATCGCTACAAAACGGTGACAATGCAGAACCGCAAAGCGCAGGTTGGGGTAGATGGTCAATAAAAATAGGGTAAATATTTGTGAATGAATTGTTCTTTAAAATGATCTCTGTAATGATTGAGTAGAGTCGATTTGCAAAGCATTTCTAAATCACTCATCTGCAACAGTTTTATCTGAATGCGGAAAACACTTGTGTTATAATGCGTTGATCAAAAAAAATGACTTAAAGGAGAATATGCTAACCGACAAACAGTTTTGACGAAATTTTTATTATAGTGATGATTCAAATAAATATTTTGTATACGTTTAATAAAATTAGCTATCTAAATTAACTGATTCACTGAAATTAAATCAGTTATGATTTAATTATAATAAAAGTGTGTATTTATTTATTTATTCTTTTGAGGGAACATTCAGTATTAGATTTATGGGGCAAACAACCTACACTACTGTTCAAAAGTTTAGGGTCATAAGATTTTTTAAAGTTATTTTTTAAAGAAGTTTCTTATGCAAGGCTGCATTTATTTGATCAAATATACCGTAAACCGTAATATTGTGAAATATTACCATTCAAACATCTGTTTTCTATTTGAATATATTTTAAAATGTAATTTATTCCTGTGATGGTAAAGCTGAATTTTCTGCATCATTACTCTGATCTTCAGTGTCACATCAGTGATCCTTCATAAATCATTCTAATATGCTGATTTGCTGCTTTTATCATTTATCCAGTCATTTCAATGTCTTTTCAGTCATTTTTGATTATAAATTTAATACATCCTTCCTGAAAAAGTATTAATTTAGTTTTAAAAATATCATGCTGACCCCAACTTTTCAAAGGTAGTGTAAATGTGAATTAAATCTCAAATATTTCCAATGTTAGTCCTCTGAATGAAAACAGAGATCCGAGACACTGAGGTTCAGTAAAAAGACTAGTGAAAGATACTCTCTGACCCTGAGCTGGAGAATAAATGAGTGTGATTTTGACGTCCTTCCCAGAGGAGTGCTCTATTTCAGACATGCAGAATAAACTTTGGACCTGCAAACACACTCCAGCTAATTTCTTATTGCTTTTCTGCCTACCTGAGTCAAGTTCTCCAAGTAATACCATGAAAGATGGTTTGGTATTGGATTGACCTTTAACCTCGCACCCTACCACTCTGCCTTCAAATATCAGCTCATTAGTCAGGTGAGCCCAAAGACGTGGGCTCACAGAGGTCACGAGGAGAAAAATACAAACCTGACCCCTCAGCGGTCACCTACAAAGGTCACCATTCATCACAAAAATACAGCTATGACATTAACATGCACCTCAGGAGAATAACAATATGGATTTTTGCAACACAAAGCTCTTAGCATCTAAACACACTAGAGATTCAATTATAAAGGTAGACATCTTTAAGCCATCATGTTTTAGCTTAAGTGCAGTGCATCACCGCTAAACATCCAACCACTAAAAGCCTGATATCAGCTCTTCTCTCAGCACCACAATCACTTTACATCAACTTCTAAGAACACTGGGCTGGCAGTAAGAAACTTAAAGCAGCAGTAAGCTTTGCTAAATTCTTCCCATAACTGCTCTCTAAAACTCCAAAACATGTGACAAACAAATGCTTTCTGATTGGCTGTTTTTTTTTTTTTCTATGGCAGCTTCAAAGTCAAATAAAAGATTATATAAACACCGAATTTCTTAATACATGTTCCTGGTGCAAGATTATTATAGTTAACCAAAACTAAAACCATAAAGAAGAACATGTACATTACTTGAAACTAAATAAACGTTAACTAAAATGATTAAATTATATTTAAATGTCTTTTTACTGCATTTCAGCTAGCTGCCAAAGCAACATTTGTAATTTTCATTTACTTTAACTTATGTACTAAATGTACTAAAATAACTAAAACTGGAAAAAAGAAGAATAAAACTATATAGGCATATAAATAGGCTAAATAATGACAAAACTACTCAAATTAAAACTAAAATTGAAATGAAAACAGAATGCAATGAATCCAAAATGTTAGGCCTATATACGTTATTACGAACAATTACTGTGCGCACATTTCAATCATAAATTAAATATATAATTTTATATTCATACAATCATACATTTTTCTGTTCTACCTACATTTTTTGGTTTCAGGAGTATCTGTTCAACTCTGAACATGTCACAGCACAGAAATAAAATGGACTGGAAACAATGTTTCACACTGATTTGTCTGGAAGCATGCAGAGGCCAAGTCAAATTTGAGTCAAAATCATATTTAAGACTCTGAATAAAAGAGAGCAGCACTTGACCAATAACAGTAATGCATTCTGTCATTTAAACCCAGCTAAGTGTAATAACAGAAACTCCAGAATTGTCTATGCCTAGCCTATTTTAGAACTCCTGAGCTTTAAATGTGATCTTGAGTGTGTTTACATGACTTACAGGCTTCAGGAGGTATTTATAACCGAAGCAGCGCTCACATTCACACTGGGAGATGTTACTATAAAGTTCCTGCACGATGACGGCTTTCCAGAGCCGCTGCTGGACAGATGCCAAAAGGACACCAGTCTGCATACTTAATGCAGTCGCTCATGATTTCATTAAAGGCTACTGAAAGCTGTTTGTTACGTAATGGAAAGCGTGAGCTGCTGAGACTGCGGAAGGGGGAGAGAAAGAGACAGACAGAGATACCAGTACTCCTATAAAATCCCTGTCTAAATCCCATGTACCCACTTAAGATGTCTGTCACTCTTTATACAGGGCTGCAACTTAACCCAGCCGGTGTGTGGTTTAACAATAGAGCAGACATGCTGCGCTCAGACAGGTGGTCTAGACTGGCACCGAGCCAGACGCTGAGGGCCCAAGTCACCCTCCCCTCTGTTTTAACACATCCGTCTGCTGCTCATGCGTGATGTCACACCGATGCCCCCCAGCGCTGTCAGTCACTGCTGGGCTTCATCACTGAGCACTGCTAGAACGCCTCATGACAAAAAGATGAAGAGAGCCGGAGAAGACTAGGATATGGGGAGCTTTTCATGCACAAAATCAGACTGAGAGATTTCTGCTGGATCACCTCTAGTGTTTTGACTACTGGTGTAAAGGCTGATCCAGCTTTTTTCTCACCTTAAACAGAAAGAGACAAGTCAACCGCAGTGTTTTTGGTGCCATTTAAAGTGATCGTTAACCACAGAATGAAAATCCACTCATCATTTACTCATCCTCATGACTTTCCAAACCTGTATGACTTTCATTCTTCTTAGGAATACAAAGAAGAGATTTTGACACAAAAGTGGGGTTTTGTTCACACAATGGAAATCAATGGTTTTCACCAAATTTGTTTGGTTTCCAACATTCTTCAAAATATATTGTTTTTTTTTTTCTACAGAAAGACCAATTTGGAACAACATGAGGGTGATTAGATAATCACAATTGTCATTTTTGAGTGAACTAATTCTTTAAGAATACCACAATAGACGAACATGTAACAAATTTGTAGATATGGTAGCATTTCATTCAGATCAAAATAACATTGAACCACAACTTTGTTGAAAAAAATTGTGAAAAAATGTGTGTGGTCTGTTTCTGTCAGTCCAGATACAATGCACCAACTATTTCATGGACATAACTTTGTAAACAAAATATAATATATAGTTCTGCTTATTGATGTGCTGTTTATGCCATTAAGTGTCTCAAGCAAAACTCTCTCTCACAAACTTGGTAGACTAGTTCTTCTTAGCTCATCATAGCACCCTGGCACCTTGTTATCATGACTTTGTTTTCAAGTTCAAGTTCAAGTTGAGCTTTATTGTCATTCTGCTGCATGTGGGGACATACAGTGGAACGAAATGTCGTGCCTCACAGGACCACGGTGTTACATAAATACAGGCATACAACAATGAAGTAAAACAGTAAAAACCTATACAGTAAAGCAGTAAAAACCTATACACAACTAACCTACTGACTGATTTTGATTATAAATATACTATATATATATATAAATGTTTACCTATACATAAGTTAAAAAAAATATATATAAAAATACAGACTATACGGATGCTTCACATAAACACTGTACCTATACACAGCTAACCTACTGACAGATTTTGACTATGAATATACTATATATAAATGTTTACCTATGCATAAATTTAAAAAAAAAAAATAAATAAATAAAAATAAAAAATAAATAAAAATACAAAATACAGACTATACGGATGCTTCACATAATACTGTACAAGTGCAAAGAGAAACATCGTAAGTCAAGCAGCTGGCTGGGGAACAGTGCAGATGATTTGTAGTGCATGAGCATGTAAACACACCTATTACGGAGTCTTTTGTGGGGTTATGTACACAAAGCAGTGTGTGTGAAAAGTGTGTAGTGCGCATAGAGGAGAGTGTGTTTCTACAGGTGGTTTGTGCAGGCCCTAATGCATCAATGCATCATCAATGTTTTACAGTAGACTGACAAAAACCTGTGCAACATGAATCCTGGAAACTGCATAAAGCCAGCCAATCAGATTGAGCCTTTCGGTTTCAAAAAGCCCTTGCTGTGTTTGTTGTCAATATGTATCATATGGTCCGTGAAGAGTGAGACTGTCATCTCTAACCTGCTGCCAGACCACTGTGAGGAATCACAAATGGATTTTGTGGAATTCTGGATTATCCTGATGAATAAGTTTTGTACGATACCAAGGATACACACACACACACTACTACTACCTCTGAGCTAATGCTGCAGGAACACACACACTCACATAACCTACACAACCATTAAACATGTCAGGAAGAAATTAACACTTTTATTCAGCAAGGACGCATTAAATTAATCAAAAGTGACAGTATAGGCATTTATAATGTCACAAAGATTTCTATTTCAAATAATTACTGTTCTGTTGAACTTCAAAACTCTATTCAAAGAATCCTGAAGAAAAAGTATCAGAAACTGTTTTTAATATTGATAATAATCAGATATGTTCCTTGAGCATCAAATCAGCATATTAGAATGATTTCTGAAGATTCATGTGACACTGAAGACTGGAAAAGAGAAACGCAGACATTCTGTTAAATTTCTTTTTAAATATCTTTTTGTGTTCCAGAGGGGGGGAATAAAGTCATTTGTGTTTGTAATAACACGAGGGTGAGCAAATTACTAGATTAAAATTTTTGGATAAACTATCCCTTTAAGAGCAGTGTTCATAACTGAGGTGGGTACCTCAGAGGTATTGCCAAAATAAACCCAAAACACAGCTAATGGAGCATGGCTGCCATTCAACACTGCTTCTCTCAACAGGCAAAATGGTTTTAGAGCCAATCAAAAGACAGGAATCTGAGCGACCGCAAAATCATATATAGAAAAGCATGCATGCCAAGGTGAATTCATCTCACTTAAACCATCAGTAACATTAAAATGACAAGCCCTAACACAATTGGGCACAACAGCTGAGATTATGGCCCACTGCTCCTACTTATCCAGCCTCAGCCAATCGGCAGCCACGATTGTCTGCTGTGCAAATACCTCAGCCCGAGTCCTCAAACAGAAGACATTCCTGCCCTGTGAATCAGCTGGAGTTTGGAGCCAAACGGCCTACCTGAGAGTCGTCTTCTCATGCTATACCTCTCAATTCATCTCTGCTTACGGCTCTGAAAACATGAGTCACACTCCAATCATGTTTAATCGCCTCGCTTGTCGCAGATATTGATCTGTCGTACCATTAGAGTGGATTGTGAAGTATGTAGAGCAACCAGCGGGTTTAGAGGAAAATCAATATGGCTAGAGCCATATGTACTGAAGGCATGATCGGCCATATCTGCATGAATAGGGTGCATTTTAAAGAGGATGGTAGAAAAAAAAGAAAGAGACAAAGTAGCATGCAATGTGTATACTCTGCATAGTATCCTCACTAGAAATCACCAAAATACAGTATACAACCCAAAAACACTGCATCCCATAATACAATGCTCTCAACTTGACCTATCAGTGTGAAAATATATTATTAAACCTTATTTCATTTACACTACCATTCAAAAGTTTTTGGTCACTTAGCTCACCAAGGCTGCAATTATTCAAACAAAAATATTGTAAAAATAGTAATATTGTGAAATATTTGATCACAATGAAGTTTATTCCTGAGATGTAAAGCTGAATTTGTAGCATTATTACTCCAGTCTTCTCAATATAAGCATTACTTTCTTAAAAAATAAAGACATACTGAACTTCAGACTATATATGCTAAAAAAGGTAATTGCAAGTTTTTAATCTCACAATTCTTACTTAGTTTCTCGCAATTCTCATAATTCAGAGGAAAAAGGTCTGAAATGCGAGATATAAACTTGAAACTCTGCCTTTTTTCAGAGTTTACATCTCACAATTTCGAGTTTAAATCTCACAATCTTTCTCAGAATTTACAACTCACTTTGTTTTTTTCTGCCAAAGGGTAAAAAAAAACTAACAAAGTAACAATTCTGACTTTTCTTATTGCATTTGAGTGTTTATATCTCACAATTATATATAAGTTGCAAATACTTTTTAAAATCAATTAATTCATTAATTAAATTCAGTGGTGGAAATGGGCTTCAATAATATACGCATACAACTTGACATCAAAACAGTTTGAACCTTGAGTGTTGTGTTATGACACTTGACCTGGGTGCAATGTGCTGCCATGGGTACGACTGTAGTTTAAGGTCTATAGAGTTGCACTGGTGAGCATTGACACGATTAGTGTGAAAAGGCCTTAAGAAACACACTAGAATTTATTCTCAACACACCAAAACTAAAGAAATGGTGTAAAGGCGGCACTGGCCCAACACAAGAGTAATTTGGCAGCGTCTGTGCAGCCACTAGACAAACAATTAGAACAATCTTCTCTTTAAGAAGGGTTCTCAAACAAGTAAACACAAATACACACTAAAAAAGACGAGCCTCTTCAGCGCCTGCCACGTTTGGTGCCCCCTTGTCTCCTCTAAGCGAGGTTTTGTGTGTATTCAGCACGTCTAGGCGACTGCGATTTTAATCGAGGGATGGGAAGTTGCCACTTTGACACTTGGCAAAACTTGGAGGCCTCTCTATTTTTCAATCTTGGGAATGCAAACAGCAGTCGTCTCCCAAACGGCTTTCAACATCCCTCCCCCTGCAACCTGGCCAGCTCCTGCACCTGTGCCTCTGTCTGTCTCTCCTCCCCTTCGTTCTCTCTCCCCCTCGCTTTCATTTTGGGTTTATTGTAGGCCAGGTGTGAGAGACATTGGCACTGCCTCAATCAGACTCCTTGTTGTCGTCTTATGTGGGCAGCAGATGCCTAATAAGTTGCCCAGTATGCACACACACACAAGCACACAAACGTCCAACACATGCAAGAGTCCAACACAGCGCCAAATGTCGGGTATGGAGTGATTCATTAAAGGAAAAGTTCACCCAAAAAGTATATTCTGTCATTTACTCACCCTCATGTTGTTTAAAAAAAAAAAAAAAAAAACCTTCCGCTGTGGAACTCAAAAGAAGGGACTGAAGCATTTAAGGAACAAATCAAATCAAAACAAAACAAAACAAAACAAAAAACAATTTAAATTATTAAATGTAATTCAATTAAATTCAATTAAATTAAAATACAATTGTACTAAAAAAAATTAAAGCTCCACAAAACCATCAGTCATAAAAGTGGTTTATATAACGCTGGTACTACATCATTATTATAATAAAAGTATATTCCATGTATACTGAAGTCATACAATAACTTTGTATAAGAAACAATTATTCAATTAAAATCTGCCTTAGCTCTTCTCAGTTCACAAGTGAAGTAATGATGTTTGTGAACAAATCAGTATTTTGAGTTAGAATGATTCATTCATGAATCAAAATTATGTTTTTTTAATTCAACTCACTGATTCAATGGTCTGATAAACAGTTCCTCGATTAACGTCTCAACAGGAAGAGAGGAATATAAGTGAACAACAACTTTAACTTCTTTATGTTCCTCACAGAAATCTGTCATATGACTTAGGACGATTTTGAATTATATGGACCACCCTCAATTATGTTTTTGTGTCCTTTTTGAAGCTTCAAAATCGACATTCCTTCTAATTACATTTTTAAAAAAACCCACAAAATTATCCTAATATTCCTTAAAAGAAATAAGTCACACAGGTTCAGAAAAACATGAGGGTGAGTACATGACAGAATCTTTATTTTTGAGTAAACTATTCCTTTAAGAGGCCGCTCCTGTGTGCAGGCAGAGCAAAGCCCTCAATGCTTTACCGTTTACACTGCATCTGCTGCTCTCTACTTCTTTGTGCTTGCTTAACTCTCCGCACTGCCCGTCTCGCCTCTTTTTAGCCTCCCACTCGCTCCACATAAAGCTGTTTTAATGACGATGTCTCCTGGACAGCGCTCTGATTAAACATTATAACAGGGTATTAAGTGACAGGTAAACCAGCGGCAGGTGCTTTCCGCCCGCACACACTCCGTCTCTCTCGATCTCCCATAGGTGCTTGCGGCTTGACAGACAGAACCCAGACAGAAGGTCTCTGTGAATGTTTCTTTCAGGAGGGGGTTGAAACGGACATCTGCTGGGGTCTGGCCGCTGCGGTGTGGAAGCGGTGCGTTGTGTGGCGTTCAGTGGGCGCTGGGCAGCGTCGTCTTTGAAGCGGCGTCTGTGCTCAGAGCTGTTTTGTTCCCTTGAAGCCAGTGGTGGGATTAATTCAGACTCTCCAGAGGAAGAAAAGCCTCTTCAGTGGGCCTACGCAATTGTTTGTAAGGGGGTTTATGGCACGCCATGAAAGTTGTGCCATTAAACAGTGGGCTTGATGAATAGGTCTTCCATAATGCTAATGCCACCCATCTATGTGAATGTGTCATTGAGCATTGAATGTGGCCATACACTCAGATCAAAGTCAAATCCTGTTTGAAAGGAGATGGGCGACTTAAAAATGAGCAACACGGCAAAGAGCTCCGAATTATAATGCCAAGTGCAACATAAAAGAAAAGAGTTATAATGAGGTAAACACTTAGACAGCTGCCATGTGGGTAAAATACATCATTTTTTATATTTTTTATCAATACTTTTCAGCATTGAATGAAATATATTTACTGTCGAAATTTCTACTATGAAATTGTATTTCACTGCACTCTCTGCAATGCATTCTGGGACTGGATTGGCTGCAAACTATAGCTCTGATATTGTGCCAGAATCTGGCCAAATGAATGCATAATGTTCTCAAAAGACTTTAATAAATTCACAAATTGGACATGGCTACTTCTCTCGATTTCAAGTTCTTAACCAATTGAGTTCAAGTAGGAGACGTTTATCATCAAGATGCCGTCATCTTAATTTTATGTTGTCACTTATTTCCGAATGGATTCGACTGTATAAAAAAAGTCCAAAATGTCAATCTCTTTGCCAAGTTCAAGTACAAGTCCACTCAAGTTCATCTGAGACTAAATTTATTCATAATTGTGGTCTGAGTTCGAGTCCCCCAACTCTATTGAGAACTATGGTGGATATCAAGACTTTCAAAGAATGACTTAAATTTTGGCCTGTTTATCCTACCAAGCAATAAAATGGCTTTAGCAGACTTGGAATATAGTGTAAGAGTCATATGGGCTACTTTTATGATGCTTTTGTGTCGTTTTTGAAACTTGAAAGCTTTAATCCTCATTTACTGTAAATTCAGGGAAAGAAACGACCAGTATATTATCCTCAATTTCTCCTTTCGTGTTCCACAGAAGAAATAAAACCATATGGATTTCAAATGATAATCTAGTGATGACAGAAATTTCATTTTGGCTGAACTATCCCTTTGAGTCCTACAATTCCAATAAATATCACACAAATGACAAGACAAGCTACTTTACCGGAATCCAAACCAATCCAGGACATTTGATGAAAAATATGAATCAACAGAGAGCACCAAAAGTGTATTACAAGCTCAGTGTGGCCGAGGAAATTAGCAGTTTATGATTTTTCTACTGAAAAAGACCCGTCACTTGTTTTTCTCACCATTTTCTGGGCAGCGTCTGCCTCAAAGGCACAGCTCAAATAAAAAAAAAGCTTGTCAATTATGTTACTTCTCCAAGCAGCTTGCATCCTCTCTCTCTTCAGAGCTTTTCCAAATCACAGATTACAACATCCTGAGAAATTACACGCCGAATTGTTAATTACTGACTGTACTTGGACATATTAACTCTGCTGCTTTTAATTAATAATTAAAAATGTTTAAGCGTGTCTTCAAGTGACTAATTAAAAACGACCATGACAGCAATTCATTTCAAAGAATTACCACTTGTTATAAGGTCCTCCGACTCCTTTTAATGAAGCTGCTTTTTTTTTTTCCTGACTGTCATTTTCTGCTAAATAAAGCTGGAAATAGAAACAAATGAGGAAATTAAAAACATGAAGGCTGACAGTAAGTGAAACATCTCAGTCTGAGAATACCGCACTATAATGGCATCTATTTTCATACTCTCTTTTTCAGCCGTCTTTAAAAGTGCAGTCTCAGCTCTAGTTACCCGCCAGGGATCCAACCGACTCTTTAACATTGACCTCTGAGAGAGTGGGTCACTCACTTCTTTTTGGCCGGGCAGTCCTCTGAGTACTCGCTGCTTCCATCTGTGCTCTGAGAGCAAGACCCGTCCTCTTTACGTCCTCCCTTAGACCCACATCCATTCAGCTGCCTGTTTGACAAGGAAGCTGTAGAGAAAGATAGAAACAGCAAAAACATGAGAAACAGTAACAACCTCCAGATGCAGCATGTCAAGTAATCAAATTTAAGATGAAATATCATCACTACAGTGTGGTTGTGCTTTAATAATGCAATGCAGAACTGAAATGGAGTACAAGCAAATGGAAAACGAGAGATTGTTTACTTCAGAGTCCAACCGAAAGATGTAAGCTGAAAAATGACGACTTAAACTTAACACTCAGCATGAATTAATCAAGGAATTTTGGGATTTTCCTTTTAATGTAACCAGAATTTTATGGTTGAAAGTCAAATGTAAGACTATGAAATTGTGCCATCACCAATGTTTGTGCTGATTCGAGCTTGTAAGTATGAAGTGGTGCATCATTACATAAACAATGAAGGAGAAAGTTAAAATTATCTGCAGTCTCTATATAATAAATAATATATTAATGTTATTGCCATTATTATATACTATTATAAAATCACTCTCATGTTGTTGTTGTTTCGGTGATTTTCCCTTTTATTGATAGATAATGTAATTTTTTTACACAATATCACAGTTACTTTTTAAATAACATATTACTATTATTTTTTATATAATACATTAAATTACATTTATAACTGAAAACTAGGTCTCCTCCTATCTCCGTCTGGCAAAGAAACACTGTTTAATAATATATAAGCTTCCCTATTATGTCTGAAATTTACATTGTTGGATAATGGACATTTAAAGGACATGATTATCACAAATAAGTGAGCAAAAAAAAAAAAAAAAAGGAAAATAAAATAAAATAAAATAAATAAATATTTAGCATTAAAAGTAAGATGAGTGGGAACAGCATTTAAGATAAGAAAAGATGTAATACAATGTATGAAGAGATCTGGATGTTAACGATAAAGCATCTGGGACTATAGAGTTAAATCTCCTTGTTTTTTTTGGCTCAGCTGATTTAATTTCTGTGTTTAGTAACATTCGTTAAGCGAATATCCAGAATCATCAAACATTCCCATAGCTGGACCTCAAACCTCCAACCGACCAGAAAAACAGCTGGAGAAGAAAGAAACTACAATAAAGCTGCTTTCCAACACATACATGAAAAGCTATAAAAATGCTTCTCTCTCATATACAGACCAATATGGCTGGACTTCAAAGCATCCATGCGAAGTCCTTAGAGGTCTATTCTCTCATGGGACAAAACACTGTCTTTGAGAAAATTGGGACAGTTTAAGTCCAAATAGAAAAGCAGCAAAACAACATGTCCTATATTCAAAACGACTCCTCAAGTGCAAGAGCAAACAAGCTCGCGAGTCGCTGCCTTCATCAGGACACGGGAAGCCAAAACCCGAGAGAGCCGGCCAAGACAAGCCGACGTGGGTGGAGAGGGATCAGATGTAAACAGCTTAACGCGGGCTGCTCGCTTCCCGTGCCGTGTTTTACATATGTTGGTCTCACTTGAGTGGCTGTGTGAAAGACAGTCGGAGTCTAGCGGAGCCAAACGTCCTGTCTCCCTCTCTCTCTCTACAGGCCGGGAGAGCGTGTGACGGTTTATCAACCGTCTGTCCTTCAGGGCCTCTAATCATATTTATGCATGTTTAACTAAGCCCGTCGCCTCGCTGCGTTCACCTCCTGGTTTCCACAGAGAGCGGGATGTTACATGAGCAGTGTGCTGTTACGATGTGCAACCCATTAGTTAATTTCGAATATGAATCAATGGAGAAATGCAGTATAGGAGTGTCCAGTCACATATCAGATGCTCATAAGCATAATTGTAAAAAAATCTGGACTCTAGAATCTAGAAATCTAGAGTTATAACACTCCAAATTAACACATAAATTGCTTGTCACTGGAAACCTGCAACTTTATGCCATGGTTAGGAACCATTGTGCTGCCCGTTGACCTTGGCCTGGTCCTTAACTGGACCGAGGACTTAAAAAATAAAAAAAATAAAAAAAAAAACCTTCAAAAAGATTAGGGGTTGACCGATATGTGTTTTTCAGGGCCGATGCCGATTACTACAGATCAAGTAGACCGATAACCGATATTTTGAACCTATATATATGTCTGGTGTAAAAATGAAAATTAATGTCAAAATTAAGAATAACAAGGGCTCTGACAAAAACTAAAAAAAAGGAATAACAAGAGCTCTGAAAAATATATTCTTTAAATGCCTTTAAATTATTTTATCGGCATATCGGTTTTGAAAATGACTGATACAGATGGCACAAAAACTACACAGCTTTTATCATAAAACTAAGCATTCAAATATCATCTTACTAAAACATATTATTGGGAGCTATAGGGCGACAATTGATAATTATATGCATTTTATGTAAGTAGTCTGTTATGAAATTGGTCATGCAAATTACAACTACTTGACAAATATTGCAAGTGGGCTCTGGTGCAAAAACAAATTTACAAAAGTGTTGCATATGTCCCCTATAGTAAGAGCATGTCTAGCCTGTGGTGGCAGATGCAGTTGCAGTTGATTTTTGGCCAAAATAGGCTGTTTTTGTCCTCTTAACGCTGCCTCAAAATGGACGCCAGTGCCACATTGTTTGGAACACAAAAGCTAAAACATGTCCCCTGATGGTCCCCTTTTGTCTGCTCTGCCAGCTGAGCTGGGAAACGATGGGCTTCAGGAGCAGAGAAACCAAGTAGTGATCTACAGTCACATGGAGGTTGGTTCCTTCAGACATCTGAAGACTCTCCATTACTCATGGATCTGTGCATTGACTATATTGAGCTTCATTTCAGATGGTCTGAGATTATGAAACGAAAAAAAAAAAAACGGACAAAAACGAAACAAAAAACAAACCAAATTAAACAAACACACAAATAAATAAAAACATAAATACATAAAAACAGTGAAAAAAAGAACTAAAGAATTAGTTATTTGAGAACGAACAACACTGTCCCCAGACAGTTGTCAACAAGTCATAATCTGGGAGAGTGGTTTAGCAAGGGAGGAGAAAAAAAAATGCTGACACACTGAAAAGCAAGATGATACAACAAAAAAGTGCATCTGATGCATTAGTATATAGATTAACAATTTTTTTTATTTATTTATTTTTTTAAGAAAGCAAATGCATCTCTCGCTCCATACCCTGTCCCATTTTTTTTGTTTACTGAATTCTCGTGAGCAGTAAAAATCATCCGCGATTACTAATGTACGGACGGAACCTAAATCTGATGCTGATCTTTTCGTGTCAAAACACGCTACGTTTGTGTCTGTTGAGCATTTGCATCTGTGAACAAAGTCTTCATGCAGAATCACCCTTCGTTAAACACCCTGCGTTCAAAGGGATTAGCGTTACCCTGAGGTAGCAACGCAACATAAAACATACGACAACAAGAAAACAAGATTAAGGGCTGTTGTGATAAGAGCTTATTATCAGTTTTAAGTGTTTATTCAAAGAGTGTGTATCTAGCCTCCTGCCGTAGTCTCAACAGAAACCCCTTCGGCTTGAGTCTCTCTGCATGTTTACATGTGGAGCGAGGGGTTTGAGTTTGAACTCCTGCTGTTTTTAGAGTCACTGGGACTAGATAACCTGTCACCAACTGACCACATGGCAGCTACTCTGAATAATAAACTTTGTTCAGAGTAGTTGAGATATTTGTTTGCAAACAAAATAAGGTTACGAGAGACTACAGGCCCGTTTAATATGCTGTTCGAGGACATCGATCGTTTAGCAGACGAAACACTGACAATGTTTGAAAAATATCGAAAAGTCTTTCAAAAATATTTACATTAGACAACAAATTCTGTTGTTAAAATAAGATGTGAGCTAGGAACTTAAAAGTGACATCAAACAGCATCTGCAACAATTTCACCTGTGATCTCAAATATTTGTGAAACAGGACACTTAGCGAGAAAGTAATTATTTTTTTAATTCCTTATAGCGTAGTAAGTGGACTATTTCTCACAGTTGTTTTGTTCACATCAATTAAATTATTCTATCTACTCAAAATAAAGAGAAACTCCTGTCACTCCTGACATAAGCTATCAACTGGTGAAAGGGAATAGAGTCTCACTTCTGTTTTATTTCTTTTATTTTTCATTCTTTTTCCCAATTGAGTGATAAAAAGGGTAAGCCCACATCAAGAGAAGGCTTTCCCCCTCGTCTCTGCTTGGCTGTGCAGACTCGTACATATGAGGCCTGTTCTTTGTTCCCTGTAGAGTCTCAGAGCTCTTTTTAGTGAAAGCTCCGGCTTTCTGAGGCCCGTGTGAAGTGAAGTCCCAGAGTGCCGAGCTGCAGCGTCAGACACGCAGCTATCAGATGACTTCCAAAGCTCTGAAGTAACCTGGATCATATGGCACTTTTATACATAAACTCACTGGAAGCCTCCTTAGGAGCTTCCTTTGACCAAACAAAAGTAGATCAAACCAAACTATCTTTGCACTGTACTCAAAGAGAAAGTGCTAAATCAATCAAAGCTGGCTTCATTCATATGATATAAAACATTAATAACAGATTTTAATCTCAAATGGGTGACCATACATCCTGTTTTTCCCAGACAAGTCCTGGCTGGGATTTCTAAATTGTTCAGCCTAAAATGTACAGGTTTGGCTTTGTTTTGCTGTCTATAGTCTTCATACATTATATGTACATGAATCTGTATTGCTTTGACTGTTCTCTGTACATCCCACCTTATAAGGCATGCCACGATTGGTCGATTATGTGCGATGCCTGCACGCTATTGGTCAAACTACTTATCAGTCATTACCTTTTATCCAGTATGAAAACAATAATAAAACAAAGCCAAACCTGTACATTTTTGGCAATTTAGAAATCCTGGCCAGGACACGTCCAGGAAAAAGAGGATGTATGGTCACCCTATATAAAAGTGCTGGTAACAGACTTGTCCAGCAGGTGAAAAACTAAACAAAAACAAGTCTGTGTACAGTTTAACAAGCTATTACCGCAGTGATTAGATGATTAGTGAAGAAAAGATGGAAAAACTTTGAAAGTGTGTCTTACCATTAGGCCCTTTTCCTCCATTGCTGAGGTTGTCACAGAGCTGGCGCTTCTGAGCGCTCTTGAACTCTTTCAGCGAGAGATAGAGCACCTTCCGCACCACCCGCTCCTCCGACCAGGGCATACCATCATTATCATCCTGTAAAGACAGAGAAGATCAGCACTATAGCAGACACCTCATCAGCACTCAAGACACTGACAAACATCAATGCAGCTGCTTGAGTAAACAAATAAAATCAATCTACAGCACTTTCCACAAAAATCACACTTAAATGCGCACAAACACACAAACACACTTCCCTGCCAAATATTAAATTGTGTTATTGTGATGGTTCATGATGACTTCATTTTCCCTCTTCTTTAGGATCAGTGATTTGTTTGATCTTGGACTATTTCTAAAACTGCATCATCTTCTAGAGAGATTTTAAGAATGGAACAAAGACAAGTACTTCCTTTCCAAAAAAATACAGTTTCTTTCCAGACAACAATCCTTGATAACAATTCTGAATCTATCTATAGAATAATTGTCCACACAGGTCTCACACAGGCCAGATTCTCACAGGCGTGCTATAAATAACAAAAGAGTGCAGTAGGAGTTTTGCTATTTTCATTCACTAACAGGTTTGCTTGTAGACCTTCACCAAATGGAAGTATTATTTAATATACCATATTTAATAAACAGCAGTAGTGTAGTAACCAAAAACAAAATTTTAATTTAAATATAAATATTAAATAAAAAATTAGAAGATAAGAGTAAACATGTTTAAATACAGCGAGTACATAAGTATTATCAGTAGAATTAATCTGTAGATGAGGTGAAAGACACTAATGGTAGCAAATAACCACATACGGTGACATTCAAAGAGCCAAATAACACCCAAATGTTATTTCCCACATAGACAACAACGGCTTCCTCTCTCTCTCTCTCTCTCTCTCTCTCTCTCTCTCTCTCAGAGCACTCATCTCGAGAGGGGAACTACAGACATTCCCGTGCCGTGGAGGTGGGGGAGTTGTGTTACTCACAGTCACTGTACTGAAGGAGAAGCGTGTCAGACAGCTACAGTACAAAAACAAAAATAGTAATGAAGCCTTCTACATGTGAATGAAGGAGTCACGGTGCAGACAATGCTATATGATAAAAATAACACAATCGGTTCTTGGTTAACCGTTACTAAACTACATACTAGAGAGAGGTCTCCGTGTGTGATGCTTTAATGCATGAGAAAACTAGACCTCCAAAAGAAACTGGTGCCACTTTTAAATGTTCTGCAAATAAGTGGCGTTTGCTTGTGCAAAAGTTACTTTCACAATGCTAGGATGTTGCAGGTTGTTTTCATGGCGATTCTAAGCCTTTGAGAAGGACCAAAGGCACATCGCTACATGTTTGCTATGGTGTTTAGTTAGCTGATATATAGGCCTAAATTTGAGAAACTTTCCAACCATTTTAATCACACAGTTTTAACAAACGAATAAACTTAAAGTGACGCATATTTGTCAGACAAACATAAACCAAACAGGTAAGAAATGGACAGATTTCTGTAACAGTACTAATAAACTGAACGAGTTTTAAATGCACAATAAATAAAAAGTTAATATTTATCATAAATATATCCAATTGGTCTAAATTTCATACATTTTAACTAACTAATATTGCTTGATCCACAGCTAGTTGTTTTTTAACAATGTTACATTTTTTACATTTTGTACATTTTGAAAATTGTAATTGTTTTTACAATTAATAGATTTGTATTTATTCTAAGCCATTTGTCTTTAAAAACATACTTATTCTCTTTGACCACTCAGTGTTATTGTTGTGTGTTTTGTATTTCTTGTAGTTTTATTTTGTACAGCATTTTGGTCAACCTTTTCTTTTTAATGTATTTTATAAATAAGTATTGTATTGCATTGTAATTTGAATGATTATTTAAACAAATAGTTGCAAATACTAAATAATGTTTCCCATAACAATGTAACCATGTTTCATTTATGTACGATGTATGCACCACATTAAATTTAGTATTATATGTTAAAATTGTATAATCCAAATGGATGAAAAAATATTGTTTTTTTTTAGTTCTGGACCCTTTATATATGGCTTGAGTCCCTTTTTCAGCATTTGTCTATGTGATACATGATCGCCTGATCACACATATCAACTCAAACTGCAAGGGATCATATGATGTTGCTAAAAAAGAACATTATTTTGTGTATTTGGTGTAATGAAATGTGTTTATGCGGTTTAAGGTTAAAAAAACACATTATTTTCCACATACTGTACATTATTGTTTCTCCTCTATGCCCCGCCTTTCTGAAACGTGTCGATTTTTACAAAGCTCATCGTTTAGAAAAGCGAGGTGTGCTGTGATTGGCCAGCTATCCAGTGCGTTGTGATTGGCCGAATACCTCAAGCGTGTGAAGGAAATGTTACGCCCCTTACCATACTGTGATGCCGTGTCCCGGTGCGACGAGACAAAAACAATAAAACCCATTATAAACAGACATTTGTTGCATCCAATGGGGACATAATTACTCATTATAATGACTTATACTGTCTTTTTACGCGTTGTGTTGCATCGCGCCGCATTAACATAAAACCATGACTGCATTTGTGATCGGAGAAACGACAAACAACAAGCACTACTCTACACTGCTCAAAACTCATGTTTGAATCATCAGTGGCAAATTCTTTAAATATGAACACATACTTATAGTCTGTGAATCACGAGGCGTTTTAGGAGGGCATGGACGAGTCTTAACTTTTAAATAGAATATCTCTTTGGGTTTGAGACTTTAGTCTTTGCAACTTTAGGGATCTTATCTATTCACGAACAGCTTGTACCACTCTAAAGAGAAAGGACAACTAGAAATCGCATCATATGACCCCTGTAACACTAAGTTACTAAAACAGAAAAAGCTTCCGCAAGCACCACTAACAGTTAGTAATAGTTACTGCGCTACACATGACTTTTGTCAATTTAATGGATTTGAGACCCCAAACTGGACAAATCTGGAGGAAAGGCCCAATTAGAAGTGTAAGGTTTGCACTGTGGCATTGTTTCCTGTGGGGTTAAGCAGAAGGCAGGGCTTCGGGAAACAAAAGGCATGGGAGTGTGTGCGTGTGCGAGTTCCTGTGCGGGGGCTGACACTGACAGGTGAACATCAGATCTCCCAGCAGACATGTCAACAAACACACACACCTCGAGACTGCTCTACGCACTGATGCACTGCAGAAGCCTGACAGCGGCTGATTGGGCGTGTGGTGTGTGAAACCACCAGAGCACCTCGTTAGAGACACACACACACACACCTGCAGACATGCACGCACACACAGACAGAGCGCGGCTCAAAATAGCCTGCATGCAAAGCCACAGCTCAACCACAGTGCTGTTCTCAAAGACACCAGAATTAGCAAGCGATACAAAATGTCAATTTTAAGAATTAACTACATATTATTGCTCTAATGTGCCACGCTAGGGTCCTATGCCAAGAGACGGCAATAATATCAGCGTGCGAGTGCGCGTAGAGAGCTCCGCACAGACGGCGAGGTGGGCAGAAGCGCTCAGAGGCGTGATGCTGTCACTGGATCCCAGGAGCACAATCCAGCAGGCTGCCGGGTAGGCAGCAATTACCCCGCACTCGCTATCACCTCGCGGTCTGGCACCGAGCCAGTGCTGCTCTCTGAATAGAGTATTACTCCTCACAGCACGCACACACCTCTCCAGTCTGAAAAAAATCTCCTCTCTCAACTCTAGGAGCCGACCACGAACGCTTTGCCTTAAAGTTTGTTTTCTTTTTTCCTTTCCACCCTCCTCTCCGTCCCCCCTTCCCTCAAAACCTGGCAAGCCGCCACAGCTATTTCCTTCTTGCGCTACATATAGCATTCCAAAAAAAATGCTGAGCTGGATACTGGTGTTAAAAGAGCTGTAGGAGCACAGCACGGCTCACTAGTCTGCAATGAAAACAACGATCAGAAGAATGGAACAATCATATTACTGCCCCCAATGTTAAAACGAATGCCAAGTCACAGAGGTTCTGCGCAAGTACATATATTCAGTGTTAGCTTGTGTTTTGTAGCGTCCATGGATGTGCGAATTGCCAAGGCTTCCAGGAGTCAGTGTGGCAGCTAATTGCACAGTTGTGATAGCTGAACACATTGCAAACAACCTATTCACTTTTTTCCCCGCTGAGAGTCAACTTATAAACATGCTGATCTCGGAACAAACTCTTCTCTGAGGTAATCAAACCATGCGGCTTCATATTTAACGCTAATTTTACACTTTAAAAGTGTAAAAGGGACAGTTTGGCATTTAGGAATGCTAAAAACAATGAGATCAATTAATATTTACATTATTTAGTTTGGATTCACAATTAAAATTAAAATCATGACAGGATACAAGGGATATGTGAACCGTGTCTAGTTACACAAGCTAAAATGTCAAAACAAGTATGTCTGTCAGTAAATATAAAACAAGTATGTGTACGCATTGTTAGCATAACCACAGTGGCCACTTTGCATCAGCATACAATGTGTTCTACTTGTTTTAATCAACTAGTCATCTTCTGTCTTCTGTCAAGAGAATCTTGCTGAGCAAGTAATCCAAATTTTAATTAAACTGTCAACATGTTTATAGCTAGCTAACTGAACAACATATCTGATTCAACAGGATTTGAAGGTCACTCCATTGCACACTGGGTTGTCACAATGAAGCAACAATGCAATGTGTGTTAAAATATACCTGACACTCTAGTTTTATCAGTTATAACTTCTACAGAGAAATTGTGTATAAACTGAACAAGGATGAAGCATTCTGGTGCACATGTGAAGTGTCTGTTCGCACATGCTATCAAAGGAAGTGTTTTCGGTTTAAAACGGAAGTACACTAAGAATCACATAAGAATCATATCATCAAGAAGCTAATCTGCACATGCAAACACATACACACAAACTTGTCAAACAAAATTTGTTGCAAAGACAAGCATCAGAAAGCTGCTTCTGGCAGTTAGCGTGACGATGCCAGGCTCATTCATATACTGGCAGAGTTGGTTGGCAGCACCGGTATTCAGATGTGACGAGACACCAAGAGCTGGCACAAGCTAAGAGACGCCACTTACCCGTGGCTCACGTACGAACACTCACCCTGCCTCCCAAAACCCCCTCTGCTCCATCCCGAAGGAGCTTGGAGCCTCGTTAATGAGCACCAGGAGCACATGGGTGTGTGACAGAGCGAGGAGAAGTGTCTCTCATTCGCACACACTCATGCGAGATTTGGGTCAGCACTGCAGAGCATACATCTATGCTCTCTGGGTCTGCCGTAAGCTGATTGAAGGTGATTGGTTGGAGAGCAAAACATGGCTAGAGTCAGTCATGATAAGAAAGTGCTTTTGTTTTGTTTGCTCTGAGCAAAAGCCATGAAGGGGACGACAAAGAGAGGGAGAGAGGTTATCCGGTGCAGGAGGCCAACAGAGGCACCCTATTACACCCTTTACCTCAGTGCATTGGAATGTTTGCGCAACACTGGCCACTTCAGAGCCAAGGGTCCTTAGGGTCAGTCCTTTTAAAAAGTATTACTCTCTTTCCTGGACTCTGACTTTAACCCCTTTTCGACTGACAATAACAAAATGAGATCACTCCCATTGCAATGAAAGAGTGCACTGGAACCAAGAGTTGCTTATCTGGAGCGTGATCCTTGGGAAGCAATTTATAACCTTGCATTCCTTGCTCAGAGTTATGCATCCACATTGCAGCAGAATACATGGCTCCTTTGAAAGCTCATCAAAGGAGAAATGCACTTTTAGAAACATCTTTCAGTACGGGTCAGGAACAGTACTCAACTTTCGAGAGTTAGTGGAAAGGGGGTAGTGTAGGCCCAAGAACTCTGGAGGTATTCATACCTGCTCAAATTTAAAGATCCCTGATTCCCTGATTCCTTGAAAGTCATTCTGTCCTGTAGGTATGCTTGCAGTGACTGCACAGAGTGGCAATAAACACATCTGTGCGTCAAGACAGAAACACGGTTATCAGTTCCTCTCAGCACCGCTGATCAGCTCGGCACTGGCGCTGTGCCGTGGGCAGCCTGCAGATGGACGGCACAACCAAGCTCGACATGCTTGAGTGACAAATTGCCATCGCCAATCAGTGGCGTCAAGTGCAAAACAACGGCCAAAATGTAATAGATCTATAAGAGAGCAGTGCACTTCGTTTTTACAGAAATAAATAAATGCCAGGCTGAATTACAGGTTATAGGAGAGCGCTGGCCACCTTCAGAGCTACAGCTGGCCCGATAAAAAGAGGCTTTAACAACAAAACCTCTAGCCGCAATGGCCCTGGACTGGGGCCTACAGTTACGAACAAGAGACAGAAGCTGGCCAGGCTTTTGCTGATGAATTAACACAACAGATCTGTATCACAGAGGCCTCTCAAAAGGTAGACAGAACTGCAAGAGAGATAACGTGAGTGGAAAACAAGATGAAAAGAAATACAGTCAGAGAGATACAGCATCTAGATTGCAGCTTGAGATGATGGTTAGTCATATATCAGTACATCAAAGATCGTACAGGCCAGGGGTGTCCAATCCTGCTCCTGAAGGGCTACCTTCCTACAGAGTTTAGTTCCAAACCCAATTAAACACACCTGAACCAGCTAATAAAGGTCTCCCAGGCTGTATCCGAAATCATCGTATATACCATCATTCACTGTTGATTTTGGGGAGCATTATGGGATTGAATGAGTGCATTTAATAATGTTCTATGGTTTCGGACACAAAGGTTGCCCCTCAAATAGTGCACTATACAAGGCTATGGGGGCAATTTTGGACATAGCCCTGATAACGTCAGGATAAGTTATGCTCATGTCATTCCAAACCTATAAGACTTCAGGAGAAAGTCTGAAGAATGTTCATGCTGCTATTTTACATGCATAACAAGTAAATTGAAACTGTCAAGTTAAGAGACTCCATAAAAGTTGAAGATACAGAAATGTTTCATTTGTATTCACTGAAAAACTATCAAATCTCATTCAAACTAATGACCTCGCTCAAAGTTATACAACACCAGTTTTGAGCACAAGTTAGCAGTGGTCACTACTGGGCTCATTGTAGGGAATTTATTCATTAATTTTTCCATAAATACAAATTTGGAATGACATTAAGGTGAGTAAATAATTACTAATTTTATTTTTTATTTAAATGACGGGCTTGGGCCCAAACCAAACTACATTTAAACACTTACCTAGACACATAAAAAAAGAGGGTTAGATCAATCTAACTCTTTGTTGTGGTTCATGAAATTTCTTAACAGCCTAGGAGAGGCTGAATGAAGGATATTAATACAGGGTAAATCTAACCAAACGCTCTCCTTTAGTGTGAGTCTGAGCAGGCCTGATATCAGTCACAGCCTGCAGGAGACCACACACCTAAAGAAGCCTCTAACTGCCCTTTAAACGCATACAATAAGAACCATGTATTTAAAGGGATAACACCATACAGTCATGAGCAATTAGGACTGACCAAAATTAAACCACCCTGCAGAAACAGGAAGGAGAGCTCTGAATCAGCCTGGAGAGCATGTGGTCCTCCTGAACTATCTTAAATCAAACAGTTCTGTGACTTCCTGACCTGGACATGAATGATTATTTATTTGATGAAGGAATTTTTGTGTCTGAGGTAAAGTTCAATTTAGCACAGTGGCCTTGTGAACAAGCTCCTCAAATGTGACGTCATATAATTTGACTGAAGAGAATTCAAGACTATAAGTCCACTCTCCTAATGCAAACCAGCTACTCAGAAAAGATGGTAATTACAAGGACAGGGCCAAATGAGTTTTCCACACAGGCAAGTACAAACGGCTCCAAAGTTTCCCCAAAAGGGTTGAATAACCCAAACCAGGTAAACTTAATCTAATAAAATAGCTTAGTCTTTGAAGACACCAACTACACTGCAGTTTCTTTTTTCTACCTATCCCACAAAATTTACATTTTGGGCAGCATAAGAGCAGAATTCAGAGCAGAATTTGCCTGCTCAACTTTACCACAAAGCAAATGGGACTGACATCAGTCATTTTGTGGGACCAATCTGATATGTTTGATAGGCCCAGATGGGATCTGCTGACTTTTTCCCCCCACATTTTGTGAGGTGATTTTGGGGAAAACACATTTAAAATATATTAAACTGTATTTTAACATGTAATTAACCAAAACATTATTATCCAATTAATCAAACCAGCACATTTTGGGGAAGTGTAGCGCTTGTGTGAATGATGACTGTGGATTTCAGCATGTGCTGATATAGTGTTTGATTATGTACTCATAAACCACAAAGCATTTAAGAGCTGATCACGTGTGTTTAAAGTGAGCAGAATACCACATGCACACACACACAGATGAGCATGAGTGTGTGAGCGCTCTGGACAGAGGAAGCGGCGTGTGACTAGGAGGAAACCCCACACATTAGACGTGGTAAAGCATGAGAGATCTCAGAGCTCAGTCTTACCGGATCAATACACTCAACACCAGCAGAATGAGAGGAGATTATAATGTAGCATTCACTGACTAACACATACACCTCAATCCTTTAAAAGCAAAAGATAACACATAGCACACATATGTTTCCATAGGACATTAATGTACTGTTTCTACAAGCATTCATGTATTGACTATCAACACTACAGTGGATAGTGTCAATCAAATGATAAACTAAATGACATGTTAATTTACTTTGGAGCAAATGTAGCTGTTATTGCTAAAATTGCTAAGGTTCTATCAGTCATGTTAAGGCAAGACTTAGCGAGAAGAGTCAATCAACCAAGTACGAACCAAGTAATTCAAACACACACACATGCACAGTTGTGTCCTCGTGTGGTCACCGGAGGGGGTTAAAGTCTGTCTGACTCTGCGCGTGTGTGTGTGTGTGTGTGAGATGACATTTGTGGAGAAAATGCCCTGGGGAGTTGGTGCAGAGATCAGCCTTATGAAACTGGAGAGTTCCTGCCAGCGCTGTGTGAAGTCTTAATGTGGCTCTGCTAAACACGTTTACAGCACCACACCGCAACCAAACACTCCCAGACCCCCACCTCTCCATCCCTTTAACACCCTTTTTTCCTTAATTTATAAAACCTCTCCTTCACATTCTGCCTTTCTTTCTTTTGATGAGAGATCGTCTAATGGATCTGACAGGTCGCCGCACAGCTTGCGCAAGCCTTTAATAAATAAACGCAGAGATTTCTCCACTGCCGCAGCAGTTGGAAAGGAACAAAGCTGAAATCAAAGAGTGTAATCAGGGGATTTTAGAGGAAATGCAACTCTTGTTTCTCCTGGGTGGCACAGGAAGATGTATACAAACCCACAACAGCCATGCCACCCTAACACAAACACACACAGATGGAAGGAAAACAGATTTTCAAGTGTGTGAACCAGTTTGTGCTGAAGGCGGAGCTTCATTGACTGACAAAATCATCATGGTCAAAAACATTTTGCTGAAACCTAAAAATAAGAGTAAATAAATTAAGAACAACAATATTTTGCAGGAAGACTTGGGAAAATAAGACAAAATGAAACAAAATAAAAAACATATTGTTCAAAGACTTTGGAAAATGGCATATATATATATATATATATATATATATATATATACAATTTAAGGCGGTCTGAATACTTTCCGTACCCACTGTATATATATATATATATATATATAGAATGGATAGATAGCAAAAAAAAAGCAAACAGAATACAAAACAAAATACAAAAACATTTCTAGAAGGTTTTGGAGGATGCCTCCTAAAAAAGCAAAAAGACAAAACAAAAAACACAAACAAAACACAAAGCAAAGCAAAACAAAACAAAGCTAAACAAAGCAAAGCAAAATTGTACTTAAAAATGCCTGCATGTAATTACATCTGTTATTAATTTCTGTAATTACATTTATAATTACACAGTTGACCCATCCCTTACACCTTAACCCACCCTTAAACCTACCCATACCAACAAACCTGTCCCTAACCTTACCCGTATCCCACCTCAATAGCAGCAAAAGTGTTTTGCAATACAATATGAACACAATAAGTACATTAATTTTTGATGTAAGTACATAGTAGTTAAGGCCACTTAATATAAAGTGGGGCCCAAAAAACAAAAAACAAAACAAAACATCAAATGAAACGTAGTTGTTGGTTTCTGGCTGGTCCAATAGATCATTTATGCTCATTAGCTGCTCCAAACTGCTATTTATTACCAGCTGCTGGACCTGGTTTTGATCTGGTGTAGCATCTGGGTCATGCTAGATAAAGCAGCTGCATCACCTTGAACCACAAATGATTCCAAAAACAGGTTTAAACTTGCAACATCTCAGCTTCCAGAATTGTCAACTATAATCTCCCTTCATGTATCCTAGAATGCCTTGTTCACTTTGGGCCTCTAAAGATCACGTGCAGAACTAGCGGAAGCTCTTAATGCTCAAACACACACACACACACACACACACACACACACACACAAACAAACATGAGTTTCTCTGAGTCATATGTAAGAGTTTAAGCTGTTACATCAGGGTAACTACAGATGAGAAGTCAGAACAAGTAAACAAAGCACGCTCATTGCCGCTTAGCAAAAGTCAGCTGTTAAAACACTCCTTCACTTACAAAGTTTATTATTTTCAGAAAGAAAGAGGCATAATAAAATTCTTAATCCTCCACAAAGCAATTTCATGCTAATCAGGAATATATTATGTTCTTAAGACCACAGTCTTCGCTGGGTCTTTAAAAACTGCAGAAAGGACAAGGACTTCAGAAAAAGGAACAACAGTCAATTCAGCCACCCGAGGGACTCTGGGCGATCAAAAAGCAATCCATATCACGTAAAATCAATATGTTCGTGCTGGACAGCGTATGTCAGGCTAAGTGCGGCCATCAAATGGCACGCAGAGCAGAGGATGTTCAGCTTAAGTGGGTGATGAGGAGATTGAGTGCTACCGCTTAAATGAGAGCTTAAAGTTGTTTGAGATCTTTGCACACATATGATACAAGACACTGAAATACGACTGAAATAT
Organism: Sinocyclocheilus anshuiensis; assembly: GCF_001515605.1. Classification (NCBI taxonomy): domain Eukaryota; kingdom Metazoa; phylum Chordata; class Actinopteri; order Cypriniformes; family Cyprinidae; genus Sinocyclocheilus; species Sinocyclocheilus anshuiensis. The sequence goes on from NW_015542555.1 coordinate 1,714,677, forward strand.
GGAACAATGTATCTAAGAATTTTTCCCCAGAGAATGTGGAGTAGTTTCACTACAGCGGATACAGTTGTTGTTTTCTTACTCCTAACAGTGACGTGATGTTAAAGGCAGAGTAAGTGATTTCTGGTAGCCAATGTTGATATTTGAAATCACCAAAACAAACACGCCCCCTACCCCAAAAGGGTCTTGCCTCTATTCTGATAGCTCCGCCCCACATATACGTATGCAACCCAGGCAACGATTAGTTCTGTGAAACAAAGCAAAACCAATGTTACACTGTGTCTACGGATGTGAGCGGTGCGGCGCAACAAATCCCCGACAGAAAACTGCTGCCGGGTTCTATTTATGACGTGCTGACACAAATTTCAAATGGTTTTCAACGGTCGTTTGATCGCGTCCAGTGTAGGCAGACTTTAGCTGTTGTAAACACGGTGTTACTCACCTATTGAGAAGAAACAAAGCAACCTAGTTTCTCTGAGTCATATGTAAGAGTTTAAGCTGTTACATCAGGGTAACTACAGATGAGAAGTCAGAACAAGTAAACAAAGCACGCTCATTGCCGCTTAGCAAAAGTCAGCTGTTAAAACACTCCTTCACTTACAAAGTTTATTATTTTCAGAAAGAAAGAGGCATAATAAAATTCTTAATCCTCCACAAAGCAATTTCATGCTAATCAGGAATATATTATGTTCTTAAGACCACAGTCTTCGCTGGGTCTTTAAAAACTGCAGAAAGGACAAGGACTTCAGAAAAAGGAACAACAGTCAATTCAGCCACCCGAGGGACTCTGGGCGATCAAAAAGCAATCCATATCACGTAAAATCAATATGTTCGTGCTGGACAGCGTATGTCAGGCTAAGTGCGGCCATCAAATGGCACGCAGAGCAGAGGATGTTCAGCTTAAGTGGGTGATGAGGAGATTGAGTGCTACCGCTTAAATGAGAGCTTAAAGTTGTTTGAGATCTTTGCACACATATGATACAAGACACTGAAATACGACTGAAATATGGAACAATGTATCTAAGAATTTTTCCCCAGAGAATGTGGAGTAGTTTCACTACAGCGGATACAGTTGTTGTTTTCTTACTCCTAACAGTGACGTGATGTTAAAGGCAGAGTAAGTGATTTCTGGTAGCCAATGTTGATATTTGAAATCACCAAAACAAACACGCCCCTACCCCAAAAAGGGTCTTGCCTCTATTCTGATAGCTCCGCCCCACATATACGTATGCAACCCAGGCAACGATTAGTTCTGTGAAACAAAGCAAAACCAATGTTACACTGTGTCTACGGATGTGAGCGGTGCGGCGCAACAAATCCCCGACAGAAAACTGCTGCCGGGTTCTATTTATGACGTGCTGACACAAATTTCAAATGGTTTTCAACGGTCGTTTGATCGCGTCCAGTGTAGGCAGACTTTAGCTGTTGTAAACACGGTGTTACTCACCTATTGAGAAGAAACAAAGCAACCTCGGCGTCCGATCGCAGGCCTCCACTCCTTGAGTTCTCTCCAGCGCTGGAAAGCTGATCCGATATTTACACGGGTCCTACTTCTTGCCTTATCGTTCAATCAGTTTTCTAAAGTGTTTTTGAAAAATCACTCACTCTGCCTTTAAGGGATTTACTATAAAATCATTACTTAACATGAAAGATGTTCCATGAATGCAAACACAGAAACACATTTACTGTGCATGCTGTGCCTATGTCACACCAATCTCTGTGTGGTGAATTGGTTTGAGACTCTGAGGTTGCTGACTGCATCACGGTAGGGAGAAAAAAAACGTTACAGATATTTTGAAGATATTGTGACATTATTAACTATATACACTACCATTCAAAAGAAGTCTCTTTTGCTCTCCAAGGCTGCATTTATTTGAGCAAAAATACAGTCAAAATAGTAATATTGTGAAATATTATTATAGCTGTGAAGAACTGTTTTCCATTTTAATATATATTTTAAACATTTATTTTATTCATATTATCATCATTACTTCACTAATTCAGTGTCACATGATCATTCAGAAATCATTGTAATATTTTGATTTGTTGCTCAAGAAACATTTATTATTATTATTATTATTAATGTTGAAAACATAGTGCTTTGTGGAAACAGTGATACATTTTTAGGATACCTTGATGAATAGAAAGTTCAAAAGAACAGCATTTATGTGAAATATAAATCTTTGTAAGATTAAAAAAATGCATTAATTGTGACCTTTGATCAAATTAATGCATCGTTGCTGAACAAAAGTATTAATTTCCTTGAACATGCAATAAGCAACATGTCTTACATGCACTTCTCCATGGCCCTGACCTCTGCTTCTCTCAGTATCTCCATCCGTTCCCTCATTTGCTCTTTGTGACTCTGGTGTAATTGACCAAAGTTAGCTTGCTACCTCAGTACCAGCGCCTGCCAACTGGAGGAGCGCCAGAAGCTGGCTGTGTGTGTGTGTGTGTGTGTGTGTGTGTGTGTGTGAGGACGTGAGGGGACAGTAAAGCAGGTTTCTGCAGACACTGGCCAAATCTGGCTCAGACAGTCACAAGTCGAAAGAAATGTCTCTGCTAAAACATCTCAATCCCATTTACAGTGTAATAACAGAAGAACTGGACCTTTATTTCAGTCTATAAAACCACAGTCATAAAGAGTATGAAATATGCTCATAAACTCATAACCACTGCAGATCTACTGAATTATCGGCCGATTCTGACAGTGCAGCACTAAACTACCGGGAAATTCACTTTTTAACATGAATGACAACTTAAGACAACTGTAAAAGATCTCTCTCTGTCAACGAGCATCAGTAAAATCCAAGATGTCTGGTAACTCTAGCTGAAGCTGAAGTCCAAAATTAACTTTATGCCAATGCAGAATGACCTGAGAAAATGTGCTACATTTTTAAACTGCATTTTGCACTATTTTTAGGCCAAGGTTTGCAAGTGGTGTTTATTAAAAAGATATACTTTTGACAGTTTTATACATATCTAAAGCTGTTTTCCTCTTCTACACTCGTGACAAAGCAAAGGTCACTGTATCAGCCAGTGCTGTTATTGTTAACAAACTGAAGCTAGTAAAAATAGTTTTCCTTAACTGAAATAAAGCTGAAATAAAAACATTAGATGGCAAAACCTAAACAGAAATGAGAAGTTGCCTTGGCAACTGAAATAAAATAATATAATTTTGAGAAAGAAAAAAAAAATACTATGGAAGTCAATGGCTTCCGTCAACTGTTTGGTTACCAACATTCTTCAAAATATCTTATTTTGTCTTCAACAGAAGAAACTCATACAGGTTTAAAACAACCTGAGGGTGAGTAAATGACTATTTTCATTTTTGTCCCTTTAATTACTACTATAATATTATATAAATAATACTAAAATAACACTTCAGCATCATATGTGAGACTCCATCTCTCAGTGAATGTGAATTGGTCACCAAAAAAAAAAAAAAAAAAAAAAAGGTCTATCATTACACAGCTGTCTGTGCCTGTCAGAAACAAACACACAAAAAGGACAAAGATAGACAGACAGATCAGCATCAGGCATTTTAGTCTAATTAAAGTAAAATAAAAAGCACACTCCCC